>NC_090246.1:33294653-33298317 GCF_037325665.1 Littorina saxatilis
ATGCAGTGACTTATGTAATAGGGTCAATACGAACATATTCTTTCATTTTGTTTGGTATGAATTGCAGCTGATTTAGGGGACAGAGACTGCTTTCGAATATAAATTGTCATAAATATATTAACAGGAAAAGTGAGTTGAATCCCTCAATGCTGCTTATGGTTTTATTTTGTAGAAATTGTCAATCTCGCCAATCTCGCCCCTCCCCTCTCCCCCCCCTCTCCCCTCTCCCCCCCTCGCTTTCTTTAGCACAAGTACCCTACTGTGTCTGTAAAACATAGCAGCGCAAAAATGCAGCAAACTGTGCCAACATTGTCATCTCCTTCCGCAACCAACCTTCCAATGCTAAATCAAACAATCGCCAGAGCACTCGACAACAACAAGAAACTCGGACAAGAAAAACATGAATAGGGAGAAAAGCTAAAAAGACAGAAAAATAAAAAGCTCAACAAGAAAAACCGACAACAAAGAACAGAGGAAAACGCTAAATGCTTTCTGTATCAGCTCCTTCTCCCAGTCTCGTATCTTCCTGGAGAAATGAGCGGGACGACGAACCACACAGTCGTGGAATGAAACCTTGCACGCCACGAGTAACGCTAATTTCACTCATGGCTGTTCATTCTCCCTTCGTTCCTCGCGCAAACAAGCCTCTTCACGCGGAAGAACATTAGCAGGGAAACATTCTTCGAAGGAGGAAAACGAAGTCTGGTAAACGAGAGAAAGTGACGTGTGCTATGTTGCTTGAAAGTCCGGACATGGTTAAAGGAGGGAGCGAGGGACGGGGCTGGGCTGGGCGTGGGGTTGGAGAGACAGAGTTAGAGAGAGAGTGTGTGTGTGTGTGTGTGTGTGTGTGTGTGTGTGTGTGTGTGTGAGAGAGAGAGAGAGAGAGAGAGAGAGAGAGAGAGAGGGAGACGGGGGGGGGGGGGGGGGGGGGGTGGGGGGAGAGAAAGGCGGAGACGATGGCCTAACAATTTACAACCCTTATTTGCCAAAGAAACAACAGATTTACGACAATTCCACAAGACAAATTTCACAGCCCCTCGAATACAAATGAACGCGCTGGCTCGCAAACGGTGACAATTCAAACCAAGCATTCGCGCCTTTTTATGCAGGAGAGTGCAGAGCTAGGGGAAATAATTGAGTTGCTTTTCACACTGGGTGTCCTCCCTTCTTCGCAACAAGCTCTTTGGGCGGGTCTCATCACTGGGCTTCCCCTGGCACGATTTTCTGCCCCCCGACTCTCTCTGAGTGGAAACTTCGTTTTCGGCTTGAGAAACTTTTGCCAATACCAGTTGGAATGACGACAGTAATGGACAAGAGTGTAGCTCGCAGATTTTCGCTTCACGGGCAGGGAAGTTTGCGCTTGGGAGTAGTTCTGATTGCAAAGTGTGGCGCTTTCTGCCATTGAAACAGGAGATTTGTGTTGGATGAAATGGGACGTCGGGTTTTGTGTGTGTGTGTGTGTGTGTGTGTGTGTGTGTGTATGTGTGTGTGTGCGTGTGCGTATGTGCGTGTGTGTGTGTGTGTGTAGGGGGGGGGCTAGGTGTGGGGGTCAAGGGTGCAGTGCAAGCTATGATAAACCTGATATACATGTTATGGTTTTATTTCTTCATTTATTCTACTGCGTTTAGTTTTACCAAAATACCTGTGTTGCCCGGTTACTTTTGTCGACTCGTTTTCAGTGACATCTCTTTTATAGTGTTTTTTTAAAACTACAGTTTGTGGAGTAAATATCACAAAAATGGCTCCAAATATTCTAAATTTACTGAAGAAGCTAGCTTTTTGTGCTGCTTCCAATAACGTCGATCTGTTTGTCAGTATGCTGTCTGAATTCAATGAACGCAAAACAAAAAAAACTGCAGGATTTTTTTTATCGTTTGGAGCATGTAGGGCAGAAACAAAAATACGAGACACGTTTCTCAAATTGTTTGAAAGCCACGTTGTATTTCATTGTGCAAGAACAAGACATTTCTTGTCTTCTGTGCAAATCATTTTCTATTGTATTTCATTTTGCGAGAAGAAATATTCAGGTATTTGTCGACGTGAGTTTGAAAAGTTCGTGCAAACGTTTTCTTTGTTCGCAGTATTTATCTTATTGGACTTCTCAAGTGCTTTGCCGCTGAAGATGTGCACACTAGAACTGTCTGTTCCTTGAAATCAATCAAGCAGTAGACGTCCTCTTTGCAAGGACAACATATAACTGTTCAAAGTGACAGAATCCATAATTGTCTTCAGCAGTGCTGCGCACATAGTTCCAGTCGATATAGAGCAGAAACGGTGTGTGTGTGTGTGTGTGTGTGTGTGTGTGTGTCTGTCTGTGTCTGTCTGTGTCTGTGTGTGAGTGTGTGTGTGTGTGTGTGTGTGTGTGTGTTTGTGGATGTGTGTGTGTGTGTGTCTGTCTGTGTCTGTCTGTGTCTGTGTGCTTGAGTGCGTGCATGAGTGCGAGCGTGCGTGCGCGTGTGTGTGAGCGTCAGAATTTAATGAACAGTTATTTTACACCATCCATACACACAAAAACAGATTGTCGACAGAGATATGAAGCGACAAGGATAGGGACACTAGACAACTTTAAAGAAAGTTTCAGTCGCCTCAAACCCGGTTTTGCTCCTCTTTTAACATGTGATGTCAAATAATCAAAAATCGTTGATCATGGTGTTTTGAAATATGTGTCTAATAAGGCCAAGAGCTTATGCGCCTTATCTAGATGCAAACAACGATGTTCGTCAATGGAACGCGAATTCAAAGGTCAAAACACTAAGTGCGCCTTATAGTGCGTCTTTCAGGATAGAGCAACCGTCGGGCAACGTTTCAATACACTGATCGATCTTTCTATTCTTTTTTGTTGCCATTTTAATGAAAAATTTAGCTCAAGTATATCATCTATGTCAGAAAATCCAACATAATACAGACTAATGAGAGAATTGTTTCCCGCATAAATATTATATGTCAACATTATTAATTTAAATTTGTAGTGTGACAGATGTAGATCACAAAATGTCTACTGCGTAATAAGTCATGAGAATATACGCAGTTGTAAAGAAACTATTATAGAGAAGAAAAGGAAATTCGAAGACATGGACAAAAACAACAACACCAGACGCGATTAAAAGACAAAAAGAATGTTCGTTATCATAAACCATCAAAAGGATTATCTAGATGTCCTTCTTTGGAAGATTTGCTTTATCGAAGGAAAAAAGTGTTGCATTCTATTGCAGAGAGAGAGAGACAGAAAGACAGACAGACAAACAGACAAACAAACAAAAAGACAGACAAACAGCCAGCCAGCCAGCCAGCCAGTCAGACAGACAGACAGTCAGCCAGACAGACGAACATACTCGTGAGTTTCCAGCATCCTTGTATTTCAACCTCCGATTGGCTGCTCAAAGCGAGGCGGCAATGCAAACGGTGCAGCTACAACCCCCAAATTGTTTTCTTACATTTTCACGTCAGGCTTCTGACCATTCAGTACAAGGTTCAAAGCGAGAAAGTTAAGTTTTCCTCGTCGCAAGATATTAGAGAGAACTGAAAGCGAAAGAGAACAGTTTGCACTGTGTGAGGCCAAAATGTTCCATTCGACAGTGATGGATGTTCTGCCCGATTTGCAGTGCAGTCTCTTCGTTGCTCCGGCTGCTCACAGCTGGTCCTCTGAATACATCGAACGTTTTTT
>NC_090246.1:33298517-33306017 GCF_037325665.1 Littorina saxatilis
TTCGAAACAAAACGCTCACCCCTTCCCAACTCTTTCCGATACCGCACACACACACACACACACACACACACACACACACACACACACACACACACACACACACACACACACACACACACACACACACACACACACACACACACACACACACACACATCTTAAGACTAACAATTGAAAAACAGCACACAGTTACGAATTTCGAATATTTTGTCTCACCTTTGTGCATGGCGTATGTTCCGTACCTAATATTAAACAAAAGTTGTGTAAACATACGTACTAATATAGGTGCAGCCAATCAATGTAATTCATGCTTCTAAGAATACATGTTTCGGTGTGGGCCAACAGAGAAATATCTTTGCCTGTTACCCTCCATTGATCACGACGAATCCAGGTGAGTTATTCTCACCTGCCCCAGTTTACATTGGAACAGGTATAAATCATGGCACGCGGAGCCGGAGGAGTGCTCTGACAGGATGACATATCCAGAACACCGGCGCTTTGCTTGCCGTGTGGGTGCCAGGCAACTATTGGTTGAGCTCTGTTCATTACTGTATAATTTAGCAAAAGATTCACAATGAAATTCACCATGTACATATCTTGGGCAGGTGCAGTAGTCAGAAATGTATTGACTAAATCCTGTTCTTTGCCGCATGATTTAATAAATGGTGCAATTCTCCAATCAGATATATTAATAGTTTTGGCGCGTCGCATGTGTGGGTGTCTAAAAAAATCTTTCAAGCCTTTACCTCATGATCTGGGGAATTACGTAATTTTCACTGCGTAAATATCTTAAACCAAGATAAATAGGGTATCAGATTTACATGACTTTTTTGTAATATATTTTTAAAAATAAAATATTGAAATGTGAGGTAAAGCGCAAAAGTGTTTCGAGCAAGACGTTTGTCTCCGTGACTTTGTCATCAGGAGCACTGAAAAATTAGGACCCTGCCAGACTGTAGTTTGACACAACCTCATTACATGATATACACACATGTGAGTATATGGTTTAGTTATGACATGTGTAGTCTCTCTTACGAATGTAGGATAATGACGTGTTCTCGACTTAAGTAGAATTTAGTACAAAATTGTCATTTTACATGGCTAACTTTGCCAATGTGTAACTTCCTTGGCACCTTCGTGAATGTAGTTTTGTGTAATGTTCAGCGTTTTCTTATCCAAGCAGCTTTTTCTCGGAGTAACATCCTATTATAACATTATTTACAGAAATAAAAGAAAGGCAAACTAAAGGGGAGTTAAGGCCAAATGAAAGAAAAAGAGAACGAAACAAAGAAAAAGACAAAGAAGTTGATCCACAAAAAATAATTTAGTTTATCCGCACCCTTACAATCTGCAGAGGGTCATGTTATGTTATCTAAAAATATCAAAAATAGAAAGCGAATGCATTATGTCTGAGAAATTCATTAAACAGAGACAGAAAAGAAAAGCTGAAACATAAAAATAGTGCTAGATTTGTCCCAGACGAAGATGACAGTGCTACAATTCTCCGTCGTTATGAATTAAGGGGATCGAACAGCAAAGCGGAGAAAATAGACAAAGATCGAACAACGTGTCCTTCGCGTCTCCCACGCTAAACACCTTAGTCTGTAGGTGGGCTTGGGGTTACTTTTTATAGTGACAATGCTGACATTTAGCACCCGTTCGAATAATATCGTTCACAAACCTGCGTGGGAGCTAATTATCAATGCTGCGTTGGAGTACATGGTGCAAGCAGTATGCTCACATAGTGATCTAAACGTGGAAAAGTAGCACACATGGTAAACACTAAAGAGCGTTTACAAGGTGGGCTACTTTTGCAAGTAAAATTATATAGTGTTTCACACAGTGTTCACAACTGGTTACAAAAAGTGTGTTCACATTGGAACACTTCTAGTTTAGAGTGCAGGATGTGATGATGTGTTTGGACGCATGTGCGTTATATCGATGGGTGAATAAGTATCGTATCCATGGATGCATTTGTATCATATCTGTTGCATCGCAGCTGGTATCAAAGTGCCGGTCGATCGAAGTATCCTACCCCTTATCCTTACTGTGGTACTATAGTGACACAGGATAACACAGAAATAGGCAACCCGCAACTCTTAGATGTGTTCAGCGAATTACTACATATTTTATGTGCATTACCTGCGGATAAGTGATGATAAGTTCACAAAGTTTCATATTTGCAGGTCAAATGGTTTGGGTTTTATGCTCTTTCGAAAACATATTTCAAATTCAGGCACAGAGAGAAACAGACAGAGAGACAGAGGAATAAAAACAAAACAAAATTAAAGTGGCAAAAAAGTAAGGGTTGATGCAGCCTGCATGCAACTGAGATCGAAAAATAACACACTCCAAAGCCCCAAACTATTAAATAAACAAATATGAAATGTAACCCAAACTATTTTGTTTGCACAGCTTTTAATGATTCTTAAATGTAAAGTTACCCAAAAGATGTATTTGTTTTCAACTGCTGTAAATTAGACTTTGATTAAGCAGTGTAACCACATCTGTGACTAAGTTGATTTTCTACTTCGATATCAACACTAGTGACAGAACGAGTGTAAACCTGGTATTGAGGTCTAACGAATGACGTCTCACAACGTGCGCGGTCGTCCTTGGCGGTCAAGAAAGCCGCCGCGATCATTGCGCAGACGACACTTCTAGACCGCCAATATTTGTTGTGTGCATCACGTGTTGCACATAAATCGGCCGGAAACGAAGCAATTGGGAAACCTGGATATGACACGGGAAGCCATGTAGTATTCAGTTTATTCTACTTGGTTGTTTTTCTTCAAATATTGGAAAGCTCGCTTTCGCTCGCATTTCAATCTTTAAAAAACAATTCGTGTAAACCTGTTATGACACAGGAAGCCATGTAATTGTTAATACTTTTCTGTCCTTTTATGTTATGCAGCAGAAGGTTGGATGTAAGCCTACAAGATTGTTTGAATATAGGGCCATCTGTACAGCAGTTAAAGCAGCAGCATTACGCTCTGCAAATGTATATATGTTTGTGGATTTAACAGTTTAAATAATTTGAGTAAGTCTTGTCAGTTTCGCAAATTAATTATAAAGGAGAAATAAGTGGAACCGGGTAATAGTAACATTTTGGGAAAATAATGTTGTCAATTTGAAAAGGCGTTGTGGATATAATATGAGTTAGGAAGTTTTGATATTTATATTTTTGAGAGGGACTTGCGATAAAGAAAAGCGTTTTATAGTATGTTTTTGTAAGCAGTGTCAATTATATACTTTATAGGTATATTAAAAGAAGACATTTCAGTTTAAAATTTGCTTAAAAAAATACCAATGAAGAAGGATGCTCCACCCCCCCCCCCCAAAAAAAAAAATTAAATAAATAAATTAAAGTGGCAAAAAAGTAAGGGTTGAAGCAGCCTTCATGCAACTGAGGTCGAACAAAACCCCAACAAACAAACACACAATTATGAAATGTAATCAAAACTATTTTGTTTGCACAACTTTTTATGACTCTTGAATGTAAAACTACCCAAAAGAAATCTTAGTTTTCAACTGCTGTTTCTAAGATTTCGATTAAGCTGTGTAACCACATCTGTGACTAAGTCGATTTTCTACTTTGATATCAAATGTTTGCGCTCTGGTGGATGTCTCATCAGGCGGAAAAACATGGCGGCTCCAGGCCTCGTACGACCCGGATGTAGATCAAACAGTTTTAATGGTAGCAAGAATCTCGGCGTGTATCTGAGTTACGTGGATGGAAAAACAGACAAGAGCAAGAAAGAAAACCTGACTGTTGTATGTACTTCACCAAAGTTCAAGGCTTTGTCTAATTCTTCGGGATATTTGTGTGGCAATCCAGGGAACAAACAGGTTGCAGCGGACAGAAGACTACCCATCAAGACGGCTGCCGCTGACCTCAAACTGACCGCGTCTCAGTATCTCACTTACACCGTTATTGTTTCAGAGCAAAACGTCCAACAGACAAATCCCCTGTGCAAAAACGAGACAGAGGTGACCCAGAGGCAGAAGTGCGCCTACTCAGTAGAAGCCGTCAAGATCTGCAGCTAGCTTCTGGACTCGAAGACGTACTCCAGGTGTTTCATGAAGTGCGGCATAGACCCGCTGCAGGCTTACGTGCAGTGCGTCTAGTGGAACTGTCGGAGGGACATCATATCTTCCTGCAACCTGCAGGCCTCCCTCCGCACCTGTCCTGGGGGCGGCAAGGTGAGAAAATACCTGGACTGTGGGGGAGGTTACTAAGGCTTGAAGCGCCAATCTCTTTCTTAGGCGGTTAGAAGTATGACACATTGAACGTGTAATGCAATACATTATAAAACATTATAAAACGTTCAATGCATGAACATATCTTCGGCTTTTTTTTGTTAGTCTTCTTTGTGAAACATTAGCAGTCAGTCTGTTTCGGATTTCGTCTCAATGGGCATCAGGATAATAGTTTCTGCTTTGTCCTCAGCCAGAAAGTGCCAATCTCTTTCTGCGTCAGGCGGGTAGTATGGCATATTGAACATGTGTGTGTGTGTGTGTGTGTGTGTGAGAGAGAGAAGGATGAGAGAGAGAGTTAGGGGGAGGGAGAGAAAGAGAGTGAGAGAGACAGAAAACAGACTGAGAGAGAGAGAGAGAGAGAGAGAGAGAGAGAGAGAGAGAGAGAGAGAGAGAGAGAGAGAGAGAGAGAGAGAGATTGTGTGTCAGAAACAGGCAGTAGGCGAGCAGGTAATAACAAATTTACCATCCGATAATTGGAGAAACGGCCCCTAAAAAGGTGTTTGCTCTCAACCACAGGGTCGTGAAACAAATTCATCATTTTCTCAACTAGCTGGTCTTTGATTTTCCTCTTGTCAATCTTTTCACAAGCAGGAACAAGTACAATGCGAACAAGTTTTCTTAATTCCAAGCTCCTGTCCCCTTGATCACTCGCAACTGTTCTGGTTCCCAGGCCCACCCATAATCATTGAGAACACTTGTTCAGACCGTTGTCGCGGTCTCAGAGGCTTTATGCTCGTGTGAAAATTGGCTTATGTCATTCATCGCGTTCGCTGATTACAGAGAGCTAATTATTTTTATGAGGGCAGCTTCGGGGAAACTTTTAGCAGACGTAAGAGTTTGCCAGCCTTTCATTTACGATTGGCAGGCAGCGATCAATTGTCAGTTTATGGAAAGCAGACACTTCACAGCCAATGTTGAATTGTGAGGAGAAAGAATGAAAAAGAAAAAGACAAAAGACTGTGAAGAAAGAAATGTTAAGAGGAAAGAAAGAAAGGAAGACACAAATAAGTTAAAAGAACAATAATGCTAAAGCGTGATTAATTATTCAGCCAATCACAGGCGCTAGAAACACCGACGGTACCCAGTCAATTGGTATTTGTGAGTATATCGTGAATGGTAGGCTTATATTGTAATGGTATATAAGAATTAAAAAACCCAAGAATGGTAGCTATTTGGAACGTTTATTATTGACAAAACATAACGTTACATGTACATATAAATGTAAACTATATATAATATATAAAATGTAATGAATATATAGCATTGGTATACAGTCAAAAGTAACGCAATAGTACATACAGAGGATGTAAAGGAGTTACTGTACAACAGCCCGTATTATACGATTCCATGCTGTATGTTTGCTTTGGTTTAAATAATCAAAACCACTCTTTCTTCACACACAAGAGTGCACCGAACATATTGAAAGAACACCATTAATGTGTGACAGCTGAGGCTTGAGTAGTACAGCCATCCATCCAGTGTTCGCTTCATTTCTTCTTCCTTTCTGTCTTTCGTATCTTTCGTTCTTTCTATACACACACACACACACACACACACACACACACACACACACACACGCACACGCACACACACACACACACACACAAACACACTTACACACACACACACAAACAAACACACACACACACACACACAAACACACACACACACACACAAACACACACGCACACACACACACACACACACACACACACAAGAAAAAAGTTTTGCCCGTCTGTATGTCTGTAAATGTTTCTTTCTATATTCTTTCCGTCTTTCTGTCTGTCTTTCTGTCTTTCTTTCTTTCCGTTTTTCTTTCTTTTTGTTTTTCTTTCTTTCTTCCTCTCGATCCCATTCTCCAAAATCTGACTCAATGTAATAACAAGGAAAAAAGGAAAAATACACCACAGACACACACAAAACAAAAAATAGCACAAAAAACAACAACACTTGCAAGAACGATTATTAAGAACTGAAGCCAACGTCGGAAACAGAAAGTGACAAGCAGCAAAAGGGGAACAAAGAGAAAGAAAGGAGAGCAGGGAATGTCAAAGAGGAAAGAAAAAATACAGATGAAAAGAAAAAAAAAGACATATTGAAGAACAGCAAGACTATGAAGACAATAAAGAAAACAAACACCCTCTACACCATACAGACGGACATGCAACAGCTAGACATCAGCAGAAACAACTTTTTGAAGCATTTAGAAGAAAAAACACGACTAAAACGAAAAGAACAAAGAGGAACAACTGTTGAAAGTCAATGAATAAACAACATTCTTCGCCAGACAGACATATGGGGTAGCACGCAGCCATTCAGACAAACAGACCGACAGATTGATGAACACAAGCTGACAGACAGCTAACCAGTCATCCAGGCAGACGAATGGGTTAGCTCGCGCTTGGACAGTCATACCGACAGGCAGTTTAACCTAAAGCATGCAAACAGACAGACAGACAGACAAACAGACAGACGCTCAGGCACGTTTACTAGAAGGGAAAAAAAGAGTCCAGTCCAGCAGCAAGAGAAAGAGAGCAGCTGAGTGTTGGTGGGAAGAGCAGCAGCTGCGTGCACCGTGGGTAGCGGGCCAAGCATTGATCAGGTAAAATGCAGGGCGGCGGGGAGTGGCAGCACTCTCTTTCTCACTCTTTGCTCAACTCATGCAGGGGTTCCAGGACACCAAAGACCACTCTTCGGGTATAAACACAATGGCTGTTCCCCTGACTTTTCCTTCCATCCCACTCCACCACCCACAAAAACC
The DNA here is from genome assembly GCF_037325665.1 of Littorina saxatilis. Taxonomy (NCBI): domain Eukaryota; kingdom Metazoa; phylum Mollusca; class Gastropoda; order Littorinimorpha; family Littorinidae; genus Littorina; species Littorina saxatilis. The sequence goes on from NC_090246.1 coordinate 33,305,539, forward strand.
ACTTCGCAAAAATATCCACCTCAGCCCTCCAATTCCAGCTCTTTGTTTTTCCCACCAGCTATGACGTTCTTGTGGTGGTTTTTTTTATGGCGGGGGACTAGGCCAGGGACACCAACGACCATCCTTGGGGTGCAAACACAATGGCTTCTCTATCTCCACACCTATCCGACCCCCGGCTTGACTGCCTATTCCTCCACACCAAGACTTCTATTTTTTTCAGCTTTGAAGTTTTTGGTCTTTGCTCAACTCCTGCTGTGGATTTAGAGGACACCAAATACCACTCTTGGGGTACAAAGACAATGTGGCTTACCCACCGTGCTCCCCCCCCCTCGACCCCCGCTCCCATCGAATCCCCCTTCAACAAACTTCACCTCCGACTTTCAACTCCCGGCCCCCTTGTTTTCTTCCAGCTCTGAAGTTCTTGATTGTTTGCTCTTATTCTCCCATGCAAGGACTGGGGACACCAAAGACCACTCTGG
>NC_090246.1:33311017-33373877 GCF_037325665.1 Littorina saxatilis
TGCTCGGTTGGAGAATCTCCACCTTATGGTGGCACACTAGCGCCAAAACTGATGGTGAGGAAGATGGTCGTGATCTGTAGTATTAACAAAGATAGCTGGTGCATTATTGATATCACGCAAGTAGATACCAAAAACAAACAAGAACGCAGAGGCGTAATTAACCATTCAGTCAAGCGAATTGATGCACGCTAAAATACACCCGTTTTCCTTTCGCCTTCCGAACGGTACACATTTACACACACGCACGCACTGGCGCACGCACGCACTGGCGCACGCACACACACACACACACACACACACACACAACACACGCACGCACGCACGTACACACACACACACACACACACACACACACACACACACACACACACACACACACACACGCGCGCGTTTATGTTTGTAAGTGCATGTTGTTGAGTTTCTTCGAGGGAAAGAATAAGATAAGATAAGATAAGATAAGATAATATAATTTTATATTTACGAGGGTAATGATGTAAGCAGTACATGCTTTTTTTACAATCAGCCCCATTACATGAGGGAACTAGAATAATACTAACACCTGAAAAAACACACAAAAAACCAAAAAAACACCAAGTAACTCATGATATCATAATGAAAGTAATGACACTGCTACTGCTACTACTACTACTACTACTACTACTACTACTACTACTACTACTACTACTACTACTACTACTACTACTACTACTACTACTACTACTACTACTACTACTACTACCAATGATGATGATAATGATGATGATCCGGTATCTTATTTACCGGTATTTATTGTTCCTTATAATTTGCTGTCCAAAACATTGAGAAGGCATTAAGAAGTTATAGTAAACTAGTTAATTTTTTTTTTCATTTTCATTACTTTATTGTCCCATCGCTGGGAAATTCAGGTCGCTTCCTCCCAGTGGAAAGCTAGCAGCAACGGAGTCGCGCTACCCAGGTGTCTGCGTGTTTAGGTGTATTCAGCCACCTGCACTTATGGCAGAATGACCAAGGTCTTTTACGTGCCATTGTGATGACACGGGGGTGGGACATGGCTTCCGTCTCTGGGTCTGCACATAAAGTTGACCCGTGTCCGTCCCGGCCCGAATTCGAACCTGCGACCTTTCGATCACAAGTCCAGTGCTCTACCAACTGAGCTACCGGGCCCCCGGTAAATAGTACCCATCAAATATTTTAGATGCAGCAATCATTGTTTCAGAAAATCAATGAGTTCAAACATATTTATATGTTTATTGAATCAGAAAGTAATGAAGAATGAAATAACATTGGATCGTTAAAAAATTCTTTTTTCAATTACAATTTTTAGATTGTTAATGAACAAACTGATTAATTAATTTTTATGCCTCCAAGCTGAAATGCCATACCAAAGTCCGGCCTTCGTCGAAAATTGCTTGACCAAAATTTCAATCAATTTGCTTCAAGAATGAAGGCGTGATAGTGCCGCCTCAACTTTCACAAAAAGCTGGATATGACGTCATCAAAGACATTTATCGATAAAATGAAGAAAACAAACCCGTGTGGGGATATTATACCCAAAAACTTTCATGTGAAGTTTCATGAAGATCGGTTCAATTGTTTTCTCTGAATCGCTCTACACACACTGACACCCACACACACACACACCCACACACACACAAACACACACACACACACACACACACCCACACACACACACACACACACACACACACACACACACACACACACACACACACCACACCACACCCTCGTCTAGATTTCCCCGTCAATGTTAAAACATTTAGTCAAAACTTGAAGTACACACAAAAGTGTGAGTCAAAAGAGATTTCACGAACTACAATCGTGATTTTTGTTGTTACTGATCTGTAATTTCTACAAAGATCTCTGAAGAGTTACGGATATCTCGCAAGGCAATTACAATAAAGACTCAAGCCACTTACACTTCGCCAGAAAGATGAGTCCAAAGTGATGATTAGAAAGAGCACAATGATCGTTGTACCAGTGACATTTGCAAAGATCACCATTAAATAACCACTATCGCAGTCTTCATTTGACATTTGTTCTACTTTGGCTTACAAATCAGGCGCAATGTAATTTCCAAGACATAAGTAGTTATGTAGTATCTTGTTTTTTTTATTTCATTTTTTTCACGAAATTGTCCGTAATTATAACCATCGCTCTGGTCTTCGTAATCGTCACTTTTGATGCTACTGTGCCGCCATAATCTCATCTCTGCACTCCTCACTCATGTAAGATGGTCTCGCTAATGCTATGGTTTCCGAGACCACCACTCAACCTAGACCCGTCCCGTTGAGGACAATTTGTTTTGTTTGATATTCTTGTTTGAAGAAGTTGAATATTTAATGAGAAATAAACTGTGCGTGATTAGTTCGGATTAAAAAAAAAAAATTCACCGTAGTTGTTCTTGACCTTCGTCACTTGCAGTGTTTAGACTGTAAAATCAATGGTAGACTGCATATACCGAATGCTTCCTTCAGATGTGGTATTCATAATATTTCCCCCTCATATACAAGTACATAGGTACAAGGATCAGGTAAGCACTGATAAGAGTGGAGTAGCTATTTACGTGAGATAATTTAAATTGCTTGACAGTTTCAGAAGTAAAGAATACAATACTTTTCATCAGAGAGACTTATAATCTGGACCTAGATTCGTTACTGAAACGATTCCATCCCTCTCTGTCTCTGTCTCTGTCTCTTTCTGTCTCTCTCTGTCTCTCTGTCTATGTCTCTGTCTCTCTATCTCTTGCTCTTCTCTCTCTCTTCTCTGTCTCTCTCTCTGTCTCTGTCTCTGTCTCTGCTTCGATTAACTCGGATGGATGGCAACAGGTACCCCAAGAAAGTGTATAATATGTTATTGTCTATACAAAGGCAAAATTACACGACATGGGCTTGTAACGTTCGTAATGTTTTGTACAAGTATGGATTTGGTGAAGTGTGGGAAGCACAAGGTGTTGGTGATATTTCCACGTTTGTAAGAGAATTTCGCCAAAGACTTGTCGATTGCTTTAGACAGGATTGGCATAGTTCCCTTGAATCACACGTGTTTTATAATGTGTATTCGTTATTTAAGCAGTCCTTGTGTATGAGTGGTTATTTGTATCAGATAAGAAATGTTCATTTGAGAAGAATGTTAGCACGTTTCAGATTTGGTATGTCACCCTTAAATAACCACTATTTACAATATAAACCCAATGTGAATAACGTAGACAGATTTTTCTCTTTGTGCTCAGATGATACACTTGAGATGGAAGTTAAATTGTACTTGTTTGTCCCGCATATGAGATCAGAGTTGAATTAGTAGCCTCAAAGTATTATCGGAACCCATCCATGTTTAGAATGTGCCAATTACTAAGAATAAGAATAAGAATAAGAATAAGAATACTTTATTATCTCATAGAGAAATTCAGGCGTGGTACATAACAATAATACAAACAGGACATTGTTTTTACATAAGACGTATAGCACTATATAACAGGGCAGGTTATAAACACACCTCCCACATACCTTTCTGGCCATTCCTTGCATTGTGCTTACGCATTCAGTCATGAACACATCCATGTCTCACTTACACATCACTTATACTATCCTCTACAAATGGCCAAGTGGTAAGACAATTAGAAACATATATTTACAAAGCTCTACGATTTCGCACTGATTCTCTGGAAAATGCACAGTTCCAAGATGCAGGTCCATAAGGTTGCTTTTTCTGCTTCTTTTAAACATTGTTCGCTTGTATTATGTGTCACCAGTCTTGTTATGGGCCGGAGGCCTACCAAATACAATTTCCGACTCCGACTCTGTCTCTCTCTCTCTCTGTCTCTCTTTCTCTCTATCTCGTTCTCTCTCTCTCCCTCTGTTCTCTCTCTCTCGCTCTGTTTCTCTCTCTGTGTTTGAATGTTTGTCTGTCTGACTGTCTGTCTGTCGGTCGGTCTGCCCCGCCCCCCCCCCCCCACCTCTATCTCTCTCTCTCTTCCTCTCTCCTCTTTTCCTAGCAATTAGTAGTGTGTACGTGCGTGGGTGGGAACATGACGTCGCAAACGTGTGGACCCCAGATGGGCAATCATTTACGAGTCTTTCATCGACTCCAAGTTCTGGATTCTGCAAGCCTATGTTTAGTACTTGTTTCACAGGTGTAATAATTCATACCATTCCGGACCACGATTTTGTTACCCGTATCTTTCTTTCGGCACGTCCTTCATTAAACGCGTTTTACATTCCTCCATTAATCGCAGTAAAGATGCCCAACTAAAGTTGTGGAAAACCGCCACAAATGTAATAATTATGCAGTCTTAAACTGTCTCCGCTTAACGCCGAGACCCTCGTTTCAGTATAACAGGGGCTACGATTCATTTTCTTTAGCAGATGTGCCAAAAACGACTATACAAAAAATGTTTAGCACTTTTTGGAAGGTTAAAGCACTCCCAGGTGTCCCCCCCCCTTGTTCCTCTTACGAACTGACGAAAAAAATAATTGTAATTCAAACAAGAATGGCATCAGAATGTAACAGATTTTGTGATTGGTCAGATAACTAGTGTTCAATTCTTGATGAACACCGGAATTCTTCTCACTGAACGCCTGCTAGGGCTGTCGGGCTTCAATAAGGGTTTGGTCGGGCGTCAATCTACGATCATCAGCTCGAAGTTCCAAATGGAAGCCTATCAATGTTCCTGTGATCAGCAACTTAAAATAAGTGTCAGCGTTTCGCCGACTGCCGACGCCAAACGAAATCCCTGGTGTACGATCCTCGAATGTTGGCTATGCCAGGTCGTGCCTTCGGTGTGAGATCAGATATTAATGTTTTACATTCCGGAACATATGAAAATGCCGTTAGCCAATGCTGCGAACAACTTTAGAAAACGACCACCAAAGGAATAGGGATGTCACAAAACCAACAACGCATGATCACGATGATGATGATGACAACCACGATGTCGATGATAAAGAAAGTCGCTTTTACATTAATTATGGCATATCATTTTCTGTTGTAACTATTTTCAGTAAAAATTGCGTTTTTGTGTCGTATACTAGAGTACCGGATTGTTCTCTATTCTTTTTTTTTCGGGACCGAATTTCTTTGATCAAATCTGAACCATGAAAATAGTAAAAACAAGAAATTCCTCCGAGGTAGGAAAAACACCCCCGTTGGTCAAAGGGAAATAACCATTCTCACTGCACCCATTCTCACTGCCACCAACTGAGAAGGTTATTTCCCTTTGACCATTAATATGTTTCTCTATAAGTCCTTGTAGAATCTTAATCCACCAATAACTCCCTAACCGTGTGTTTGACTGGTCCCAATTTTTGTAAGGACCGTCTCAGGAATGTATAAAACCTGTTCACCAAGTTTGGTGACGATCGGTCCGTTCATTCTTGAGATCTATATGCGAACACAAACACACAAACACACAAACAAACAAACACATCGACCGAAACCTATACACACCCCTATACCGGGGGTGTAATAACGACCAGCTTGCTTTTTATACGCCCTCAGGCCAACTATTAGCATGCTAGGACACTAGCATTGAATTCTTACTTCTTACAAAGAAGCGGAACAAACCAAAAATCAACCCAAAAGACGAATAGCAGTAGCCGTCATCTTCCGAGCGTTTATATTTATCAACGTACAGAGAATCACTTTTTTTCACAGTAAAAAGTCCATGCACATGACACTTATCAAAGCATAAAAGATGAGAGGAAAAAATAAGAACCAGGCGAGATACGAACAATCAAAGGAATCTAATTGCAGGAAATTCTCCTCTCAAGATGTTTTCCATACCGATCGAAGTGTCTTCGCATTATTATTATTATTATCATCATTATTATAATTATTATTCTCCTTCCCTGGCAATTATAGGCCGTATTGTTCAAGAGAATATTCCGTACTCCAAGAAGAAAAAGTACACTCCCCGTGAAAATGCGATGTATTTCCATTACCGCGGTAACCACCGTTTCCGTGATACATTTTCTTGTATCACCCTCGTGCGACATTGTACGCCAGCCGCGCTTCTTTTCATCGCAAGACACAATACATTTTCATTAAAGTTGAAGGTTAAGTCTCAGTGATGCATTTCTTTGTACCTCCGGCTGTGAAGCACGGGACGGCCGAAAGATTTTTCTTCTGCTTCTTCTTCTTGGGATGGGACTAAAAATTGCTTTTTCCTTCCGTTCGCGCATGCGCTGAGGGGTTTTCTTTGATCCGGACTGGCGGTCGAAACGGTGGAGGTTGCGTATGATTTAAGCGGAAAATGGCAAAGGTCGTCCGCGATGAAGGGTCGGTGATAGCTTCGATTTTTAAAAAAAATATAAATTTGTTTGCTGAATTTGGAATTCTTTTATCCTTTTCTTCGCTTTTATTTACGGTTCTCTTGTTTGTTGTGTTAATGTTTGTTGGGTTTGTTTTTGTCCTTTTTGTTTAGGAGTTTTGCTTGTTTGTTTTTCTTGTTGTTGATTTCTTCAAAGGAACTTTTGATTGCAACAATGCGCAATCTACACCGTGTTACGCATATACTAAACAGACAGCCATTCGCGTATAACCACTTGATTAAGAGAGACACAGAAAGAGAGAGAGAGAGAGAGAGAGAGAGAGAGAGAGAGAGAGAGAGAGAGAGAGAGAGAGAGAGAGAGAGAGAGCTAGAAAGACAGAGATAGACAGAGATAGAGACAGACAGACTGACATACATACCGACAGTGAATTACAGAGGAAAGCGAGAGGGAGGGAGAGGGAGGGAGGGAGAGAGAGTGAGAGAGAGTGTAAGAGGAAGGGAAAAGAGAGAGAGAAAGAGAGAGAGAGAGAGGGAGAGGGAGAGTGAGAGAGAGAGAGAGAGAGAGAGAGAGAGAGAAAGACACAGAGAGAGACAGAGACAGACGGACACACATACACACACACACACACACACACACACACACACACACACACACACATACACACACACACGCACACACACACACACACGCACGCACACACATACATGTATACACACTCACACGCACACACGCACACACACACGCACAAACACACACGCACACACACATACACACACTGACACACACGCGCGCGCGCGCTCACACACACACTCGCGTGCACGTACTAAGCCAACTCTCACTTGTCTGAAATCATTCTTGTTTATTTTGTGTGATCAAAACTCTAACCCACATGGTATAAAGTGATCAATTCAATACTCACACATCACAGAAACTTCTAGGCTTTATTTTATAACAAATAAGGGGAACTCATGTCCAGATTTTAAACAACAGCTCAGTTGTAATTTTTGCACGACATGACTTCGCAACTCTACGAGTTCGGGTTTCTGCATCGAAATCGTTCGTAAACCTTATTACAACATTGCGTCCCAAATACCTATTGGATAAACAAATCGGAAAGAAAAAAAGTAATATCGTTTTAATATAAACATTTATTTGTAAGGGACGGACTACCACAGATCTAAGTTTAAACAAAATTGGAATGTTTCTCGAGCACGGCTACAGTCAAGGAAAAATCCCCACTGGAAAATATCACACAGACACTATTTTCTGCATTAAGTGCAGAATCGTTTTAGTTTCAGTCAGGAAAGTTCAGTTATCACTGTTAAAGAAGTATTAGTCATTCTTAGTACCCATTTAATCTGAATAAGTCGGTCTTGTGTAGTTAATATCAGCTTTGTTTGCAATATGCAGTAGACAACGGCGCTATAATATTTTGGTACTGTTCAAATCGACTTGGACAAAGTGCTTTTATCATTTACATTTAACATAAAACATGATTACGCCATAAGACTGCATTAAAGCAGCTAGTATCTAACCAAGTTTAAGTAGACATCTTTCAAACATTGGCTAAGACAGTCCTAGAAAATTACTAGAGAATGACTGCCATCAAAACAATTGAGTTTTTCTGAGAAAAGAATACGAGTAAACATTCCTCTCTCACTTGGTTAATAACTCACTCAGGCTTTCATTACTCAATCAATCAATCAATCAATCAATCAATCAATCAATCAATCAATCAATCAATCAATCAATCAATCAATCAATCAATCAAGTACTCAATGAATATCATACACTCGTGCAATCAATCAAGAAAGCAAGTATCAATCCACCAATCAATCAAGTAAACGATGAATCAGCTATTCGGCCAATTAGTTATTCCACCAACAATCAAACCAAACATTCAGTTCATTCTGTTTCTGGATTAAAGAAACCATGACATCTAAATGCAATATGCACCTAACAATATAGTTCAAAATGTAAAAAAATACTACTCGCTAAACGTGAACGTCGTTCTTTCATTACACAGCTTTTTATTGAAACCTTTAACGAAATTACACGTTATGGTTGACAGTACAGCGCATTTGAACAAAAAGTTCAAGGTCTTGTTCTCACTCTCTTTCTTTTACACCATTAACGAAATCACAGGTAACAGTTTCTACAGTGACTATTTACACAGAATAGTTGACAATATCACATATTTGTCATTCACTTGACCACCTGACCACATGACAAAGTAAAAAAAGTAGGAAAAAAAGTGGAATGTTATTAAGTTGTTTAATTTTGTGTTTTTTGAGTGCTACGCCGTTGTGTTTCTTATTTTGCATGTTTAAACTTTTCAGATTTATATGACCACATAAGTGGTCGTTTTTATGATTCAAACTCGGCGAATGCCAATAGTTTTGCTTGAATATGGGATCTTTTACGTGAGCAACTGCTCAAGCGCGTCTTCTTGACGTGTCTTCTGGAAAATAGTTACAATAATAATGAAAAAATTGTCATCACATAGAAACAGACCAGAATATTATATGTGCCACCAGATGCTTGCTCTTTTGCCTAAATGTTGGCAGATACTTTTGCAAAGTCTGTTTTGACATAACTCCCCAAAAATTAAAAACGTTGTCTGCATTGTATTGAACCATCTGGCGATATGTAATATAACCACAAAATCATAAACTGGAACAGTTGAGAAAAAGAAAAGAAGAAGAAAGAAATCGGTCATTATTGATGATAAAGAATCGACACAAAAATTCCATATTTCGAATTCTCTAAATAAAACAAAGCATGTAGTTAACACTAACGTGCAAATTCTCAGCAAGACCAAAACGTATTATAAAAGAAAAAGAAAATGTTTCACTTTTCATACACATAACATTTACAATCCAGCAAGAATGATTTGTAACAAAGACTATAACAGTTATGAGCACCAAGATTTGGCTTCGTATGAAAAGCGAAATGCACAAAACTCGTTTGAATATAAACAACAATATGAAGCAAGATTGATAACATACAATCAACACAGAAATTGCCTAGATCGAGTCAGCCAAAATTCTTCACTGTTTCTTGAACTAAGTGGTATTATTAATAATGTGAAAAGATAATCAAGAAAATGTATAAATATAAGTATGGAGTAGTCAAAGTGTAAAGACGTAGTAAAACAACAACAACAAACAAACACACAACAATCCCACAATATTTAGCAATTAACGTTGAAAAATGATGCAATCAAGTACAAATATGAAGTATTCAAAGTAAAGACGATCCAACATAGTATGTAGATGATTTAGGAAACTCACCCTTTTGTGGTGTTTTCCCCCTGTGTAATTTGACGTTTTGAGCGTGTCTGTCAATCGTTTGCCTTCATTTCTCACTAGTGCTCCATCTCCGCCCCATCCCCCAAACACCAACCCAGCACGTCCTTCACCCACCCCCTTCCATAATTCTACCCCAGTCCTTCCCTTCTAACAAACAAGAGAAATTCGGGCTGCAGAGGCCTAGGAAAGATTTGACTAACTGCTAAAAGGAACGGGATAAGGAGTTTTCTTTCCAAATTGCAGACACACACCGATGGATTTCGCAGCTTGCGCATCAATACTGACTGTTAATTGTGAACAACACCACAACCACACTAAAACAAAATATAAGCGACACAATATTTTGTCGTAACTTCTGGATAAAACACATATCCAGTATTTGAACAAATGTAATTAAAAAGGAACACTGAGAGTGTTGTACCCAACCCAGCATTGCCAGAATCACAGACAGCAATTATCTCAGACTTTTACAAAAAAAAAATCTTATTTTCGTCAGGTTTTTCCGTGTGACAGACTTGAAAATGTAAATAGAGAATAAGCTACTCGTGCTCGCTCTACTTCAAGTCAAAGAGAACAACTAAACAGCTCAAAGGTGTAAATCTTTTCAGTTGTTGATCCCTTTCAAGCATATTTTTTATCAGCAAGCATGCTACTTGCCAGTGTCGTTCAATGGCTCTGTATTCAATGACCAGTAAAAAGAATTTCCAGAGACAGTGAACTCTTAACAAGTAACCAAATACAAATATAACAAAAGAGCACATACGATTAACATCTGAAGCATATTTGTTTTTCGGACAAAAACGTCTTGTGCATTCCTTTGGCGTATAGATCTTGTTACTCGGGTCAAATCGCATTTAGTTTAACACAATTAATTTGCAAAGTATTCAGCAACAAAATACGGGTTATACATTTGCTGTAAACGAGGGGAAAAACCCTGTGCTGTCAAAATAAGTATTCTAAATTCGTGTAGGAAACAAACCCTTCGATCAACTATAAATAAATCTGGTATGAAATTGATTCATATCATTCAGATATTTATTGGCTTCTCTTGTCCGTTTGTTTTGCTTATCCTTTACATAAATATGACATACGAAAGCACCTAATGTGGGTAAATGTGTTTTATGGTTTTTAATGTGTCAGCCATGACCCGTATGTCTTGCTCGTCTTGTACATAAGACGATGACGTGAATTCTGAGACATTGATCAGGAACCAAGCATCATTATTCTAAAGCTACTCGACTCATGCTATTCTGCTTAGACTAGCGTTCCTGGCAGCAAAGACTGAACTCAACAGCAGCAATTAGGCACACGCCAGGGACCAGCATTACTCGTCTTGTAGATCTTCGAACATCTGAACAATTTAAGACTCAACTGAGAGGACGTGTAAAATTGATCGTAAACTGACAGACGTGTTTGAAGAAGAGAGACTCTGGTGTAAACAAGGTCTTATAAGCGAAGAGGTTTAAAATGATTGGCAGAAAAACAAACAAACAAACAAACTTGACGCTTCACTGTTCAACACTTTCTAGGTTAGGGAGTCCTAGGTCAATCAAAACAGGAGAGTCCCCTTAAAAAACGGAGTACGGCTGCCTTGAACGGCGGGGAAGAAACGGCTCACTCGTGCAAAACAAATATCTAAAAAAAACAAACAAACATAAGTCCTAACCCTAACCCTAAAAAAAAGAAGCCCGAGAACACGTGGAAAGCGCAGCTCACCAACGCAGAAGAAGAAAAAAGACGGAGTACGGCTGCCTTGAACGGCGGGGAAGAAACGGCTCACTTGTGCAAAACAAATATATTTAAAAACAAAACCATAAGCCCTTACCCTAACCCTAAAGCTACTCTTACACTGTGCCGAATTGCCCTTGCGAATAGCATTTTCCAATAATTCACAATGATCGGGACATGGTCGCAAGACTTTCGTAAATGTTCGTAACTATTCCTTACAATTCGTCTCTTGTTTTGAACATAGCAACTTGCTCCTAATATTCGCAAGGAAGTCATATTGCTATTTTTTTCGCAACGTACTCGTTAGTACTCGCAAGATATTTGTAATCATCGCAATGTAATCGTGGCGCTAGCAAGCCATTCGCAACCATTCGTTATGCCTGTCTTTACATTGTGCCGAATACCCTTGCGAATATGAACATGTTGTATTCGGAAAAAAAATAGACACATGGACATGAATAATATAGAAAATTGGAAGCCTTACCAATCCTTGCGAATGTCTTACAAATGGTTGCGAGTGCTTGCGAATGTGTTCCGATCATTGAGAATACATACGCATCAAAATCGCCGTTTTGTTGCAAGACGTTTGCAAGATATTTTTACTGTTATTAAAACATTCGCAAGCAATTGCAGTCACTCGCAAGCATTCGTAAGGCTTTCGCAACATTCTTATGAATTGGGAAGAAATGGTCAAAACATTCCTGAGAAATTCGTAATGAATTCGCAACCATTCGCAAGATGTTGGCAAAATGTGCACGAATAAAATCCTTACGAATGCTTGCGAGCGCTACGCATACCTTTACGATGATTACGAATGGTTTGCGAATACTTACGAGTACGTTGCGAAACATTCAGAATATGACTTCCTTGCAAATATTAGGAGCATGTTGCTAATGTTCGCAAACAGAGACGAATGGTGGCGAATAGTTAAGAACATTTACGAATGTCTTGCGACCATGTCCCGATCATTATGAGTTATTGGCGAATTCTATTCGCAAGGGCAATTCGCCAGAGTGTAAGAGCAACATTACGAACAATGCGAATTGCATACTCGTTTTATTCGTAAAATGTTTGCAAGCACTCGCAACACTCGCAAGGCCACTCGCAACGTTCGTAATAGATCCGTATATAGATTCGTATACAATCACAACGATCGGTAGACATTCGCAAGCAGTCGCAACCATTCGTATGACATTCGCAAGGATTCGTAAGCCTTCGATTTTTCTCTGTTTTTTCCTGTCCATTCGTCTCTTTTCTTGGCCGAATACAACATTTTCATATTCGTAAGGATATTCGGCACAGTGTAAGACAGGCTTAACCCTTAAAAAAAACTAAAAAAAACCGAGAACACGCGAAAGGCGCAGTCCACCAACGCAGAAGAAGAAAAACGGAACAAGAACAAGAAATAGAAGAAAATTAAGTAACACGGAAGGTCAAAGCCTAGAAGTTTCACTGTCCTACTAATGCAAGCTTGGGCAACGAGCCAGAAACAGCAGCTACAGATCTAGCAGTAATTCGCAAGAGTTCACGGTCAACAAGCGAGCCTGGAATATATGCTCATCCCTAGGGGACCAAAGGAGTGTAGTGTGTGAGGATGCATATTCGGGCATCAGTAACACTTCATCGATTCAGAGGTCTGTTGCGGTTGGTCCCTGGGTACTGGTCTGTGTTTAGCGGCTGGTTTGTATTTAACGGCTGTTCTGTATTTCACGTGCAGATGACATTACTCGCCCAGGGTCACCCAGTTTTTAATGACCATGCAGCAACGAAACAATATACCGCTATGTTTTTATGGTGGCCGGTAAAGTGCGACGAAGAACTGTCAGCGTTACGGTTTGCGTTTATTAGTCGCCTGCTGGCGTTGTGTATGATGTGCGGTGGAAGTAGGAACACAACACCTTGTATTTACGATCGTCAGTGGAACGGTAAAGTGTGTCAACCGGAAACACCATCGTTAACGTTCACGTTTAATAGTCGTTCAGAGTTGTCTATGATATGTGGATTTAGAAGAACAACGTCTGGTACTCATGGTGGTCACATTAACGAGTGTAAAGTGGGTTCTTTTCTCAAGAAATGGTAACGTTATGACTCGCGTTTATTAATTGCCCAAGGTTGTCCGTAGTTTTTGAATTAGGAGAACAACACCTTGTGTTAATGATTGGCAAAACAACGAGTGTAAAGTGTATTTTTTCTCTCCTTCAAACCAGTTCTGGTTTGCGTAAAAAAGTCGCCAAGAGTATGGGATTAGGAGCACAACTCCTTGTGTTTATGATGGCCAAAACCACGAGTGTAAAGGTGTATTTTCATTTCCCAAGAATTTTCAACGTTATGATTCGCATTTTATAGGCGCCCAGATTTGTCTATGTTGTATCGAATTAACAGAACAACACCTTGTTATATTTAAGGCGGTCAGACAGCAAGAATCAAACAACAAACACACTAATAATGTGCGGAGTGATTCATTGTGTTCGAGACCAAATACACAGTGTATACTTTTTATCGCTAGTTCTGCTGACACAAAGCATCGAAAGTGTCTCATATAGCTATTCTGATGAACACGTGGGGGAATTCGCGGGCTGGGATTGGATGGTCTCTTCCGATCATCAAAGCATAATGCTGCGGAAGTCGGCCATTTTTCTCAATACCCAAAAGCATAATATCGTAAACAAAGACGCATGGTTCCGGTTTCTTCCACGTGTATAAAGTACACGCATACCTCGCCAGGTTTGTTTCTGTGACTAGTCGACAGACGATGCCATTTGCTGTGTGTGTGTGTTTTTGTTGTTGCTTACTGTACATGACATACATTACGTGTAAAATTCAGTTCTTTAACAGGCAACACACCTTGCACATTTCCAGAAGCTGCAATCTGAAGCGACCTATCTCTGATTCTAGCAGACGATATCTCCAATATTTTTAACACGAAATCAGCAAACTCCTGTCACATAGAACGTCCATTGTACAGTGCAATGTTGATATGAAGTTACTGGTCTGAAACATTTAGTCGTTTCTTCTGAGACAATCCTTGTTCTCTTATCATCTACAGATTTACCGCAGTCTTCACCACGCGAATTCCTAACAGAAGTCAGACTTTCGAACATACAATATACGTAGGCAAGCATGACGTCATATGATTCCTAGCATATTGACGTAATGCCAAACATCCGGTTATCTCGAGTTTTCTCCGTAATACATGTCCGTGGGTTTTTCAATGTTCGGTTATTTCTGTGGCTTCATGCGGAAAGGGAACCGTCGTCTGCAATCAACGACATGGACCATTCTGGTACTCATTTGCTGACAAAAACATGATTTTAACACAGAATTTAATGTCAGAATAGCTATATAAACGCTATTATATTTTCATCGTAGCAATAGGGTCCGATATTTAGACTCGAACAAATGTATTATGCGACTCGTCTTCGACTCGTCGGCATTATACTTGTCTCGTCTAAATATCGGTCCCTATTGCTACGCTGAAAACACTATAGCTGTTAATAAAGTACGACAAAGGAGGCCAACGAATACTCAATGTTTTAAGGTTCTGGCCTGGGTGTTTTATTATTCCGATTTACACACACTGACGATAAACGTAGCCAAAGATTACTCAGTGTCGTAACGTTCTATCGTGATTGTTTGCTTTCTGTTGCTTTTTTTCATGTGCTAACTTTCATTGCTCCTAGACTTGGCGCACTTAGGCCTAAAAAAAAAAGGTGTCACGTGTGGTTACGGTAACCCGACCTACCCTATTTTTAGGGGCCGACCCCATAACTTTTTATTACATTTGTCAAAAAAATCCACAAAAAACAAAAAAACGAGTTCAGAAAACGCAATGAAAGCGAAAGCGCTCGAGTCGCTCACTTATTTCCCTGTCAAGTAGGTTTAATTTGTACACATTAGAAAAAAAAGTTAAAAAAAAAAAAAGTGACCTTCCTACCCTATTTTTTGGGGCTATGTTACCTTAACCACACCTACTTTTTTTTGGCCTTAACAAAGGTGCATTCTCAAGTACTGCAAGCTCTGTAATAATGAGCGTGTTTAGAAGACCGTGTCTTTTGTTAAAATCTATTGAAAACAAATAATCACATTATCCTTCTGTCACACTTTGATCACAGCATCGTTTCAACAACAGCAGAATTAAAAAAAAAAGTGTTACACATTAATACGACTGTATTGTGCTTTACCATTGTTACACGTACATCTCGAAACGGCAAAACGATGTTTCAGTCAGCATAAGAAGAAACAACACATCATTCCCATGTTATGTCATCTTGCATGTCCACTAACACTCCAATAGATAGCTCCGGTTCATACAGATACAAGTGACACTGTTAAACGTTGGTCCATTGTGGTAATTAGTCATTAGCAAACATCGGCATCAGTGAACTGTCCGGTTTTCAAACTTCACAGGGTCAGTGAAGTTTCTTCCCCTCAAAACTAACCCTTAAGAAAAAAAACACATTTAATATCTGTGTCCTTTGTTAGCGTCAGTCCTGGTCCGTTTATTGTATGTTAATACAGTACAGTCGCTTGTCACTTTCTCGACTGCCACTGACCGTAGTTCATTGAAACAGCAACAAATAACAAACACACACAAAACCCCACCCCACAAAAAAACAACAACAACCTGAAAGTTTAAATTAGTCTGAATGAAAACGAACGTTAACAAGCCTCATCTTTGCCACTTTCTTGGTCGCCTCTGTTCGTATTTCGAAGAATCGGTGCGATACGATTTATTAACTCATATTAAAACAGATGAAAACGTGAAGCAACTCCCCTCCCGACGTTAACGATGATAGTTCTCTTCTCCTTTAGCCATAGTTCACGTCGTGGTTTTGCTTGTAACAGTCAATCTAGAAGAATCCTTGCAATGATTTCAAGCTTCAACAACAATCAATGAAACCTTCACGACTCTCCGCGCGTTGTCAACGACGGTAAACGCTCTGCGATTCCTCCCCTTTCCTCGTGGCCATGGGTTGATGGTTGGGTTGGTAACAGCCAATTTGGAATCAAACACTCAATCTCGAATCAGTACAAATAAATGAACTCAACTGTCAACCTGCACCAATGATAAACGTCAACAACTCTCCTCCATTTGTCAACGATAGATTCAGCACAGCAACTCAAACTCATAGTCATAGAAATCAAAACAACTCTTCTCTCGACATAGTTCTTTGACAAAACAACTTTAACGGCTCTCTTCCAGTCGTTAACGATTGTAGAAGCTCTGCGGTTCTCTGCTACCGTAGCCGTAGTCGACGTCTTGGCTTCCGTGGGTAGGAGGGTAACAGTCAATCTCCCCGCTGTACAGCGGCCGTTCATTGGCGATGCGGAGGTGGTTGGCGAAGTCGTCGCCCTCGACGTTGATGGGGGTGGGCTTGCCGTTGGGCCCGCCGTTCTGCACGTAGGTCTTGTAGTCCGGGTGCGCTAAGCTGTCGGAATTTACCAGCACGTCCTCCTCGTCATCGAAGCGCTCGTACTTGTACATCTTGCGCAGCGTCATCATGACAGGCGCGTAGGCCACGTTGCTGAGCATGATGATGACGTTGAGCCAGAGAAAGCCGATGGCGTGCACCACGCTGCCTGCCACGATGGGCCCGAAGGCGTAGGCCAGGGAGTAGGAGATGTCGGCGATGGCGTACACCGACCCGTACACCGACACGTGCCGCGTGTCTACCACGTAGCCCAGCATAGGCAGCAGGGCGGTGTCCACCAGGGCGATGCCGAAGCAGATGCCCATGATGGGGAAGATGACGACGAAGTAGGCCTTGGCGAAGGGGATGAAGAAGCAGAAAAGCCCTTCAATGGCTAAACCAACGGAGGCCATCAGCCACTGGTACTGCGGGTGCGTCCTGGCTAGCTTGACCGTCAGGTAGACGCCGCCGATGTGCGGGATGAATGCGGGCAGCCAGACGAAGCCGATCTCCCACTCGTCCGCCCCCATGCTGTCCTTCATCCACAGCGAAATGGTGGGCTCCAGGAAGGCCAGCGACACGTTGGACATTGCTAGGGCCCCTGCGCACACCAAGATGTAAGGGTCTGCTAGCAGCTTGTAGATGGGGGTCCCCTTGGGCCTGTCCGGGTCACTGAACAGCATCGACATCTCCAGCCTCACAGGCTTCATCACTGTCAGCAGCAGAATCCCGTCGATCAGACAGACGGACGCCAGGACCAGGAAAGGGACTGTCTTACCCGCGAACTGGTACAGAATCCCTCCTAGGGGCGGCGCAAACAGACAGCCGAACGATATGAAAGCCAGGGCGATGCCCAAGGCTTTAGTTCTTTCCGACTCTTCCGTGAAACGGTCCGCTATCATTGCCAGTCCTGAAGTGTCGGCGAAGGCCGAGCCTATGCCCTGCATTGATCTGGCTATAAACAACACAGTGTAGCTCTTCCCGAACGCGAAGACAGAGGTGGACAGGAACATGATCACCAAACCGATCATCATGGGAACGTCGTAGCCTATTCTGTCAATCAAGGTTCCCGTGAAGGGATTGACACACAGCTGGAGGATGGCCTTGGAGGCGAACAGGACTCCTATTGCCCCTCCCTCGTTCCCGTACGTCACAGGGGGAGGAGGAAGTTTGGTGGGCTTCGCGGGGGTGTACTCGTACGTGGCGTTGTACCAGCCTTTCTTGAAGAAGGAATAACTCCCGTTGGGGTAAGTGGTCGACAACTGCACCACCGTCATTGTCGTCGTTGCAACAGGAGGGCTATCGTCTATTTTCGTAGACGGAACTGGCTCGTGCATCTCGCGGAGAAAGTTGGGAATGATGGGAACGATGACCATGTAGAGCATGTTGTCGAGGAGAAGAGCGATGCAAACAACGATGAGGATCAAGCGGCGCTGGGCCACAGGCTCCTTGACCTTGTCCTGAAGGCGTTCCCATAGCAACTGCACCTTGGAGGTGAAGGTCGGCGCGTATCCCATGGTGATGTGTGATGTGACGAGCTCAGCTCCTTGTTATCCCGTGTTGTCAGTCTTTTTTCAGAGCTGTACAGAAATCAAACGAAGCATGAAACAGTTGTGTGTCAAAGTCAGGAATAGCAAAAACAAATTTAACAATAAATTAAACAAGTCGCGTAAGGCGAAATTACTACATTTAGTCAAGCTGTGGAACTCACAGAATGAAACTGAACGTAGTCCGCCGCTAGTGCAAAAGGCAGTGAAAGTGACGAGCCTGTTTGGCGCGGCAGCGGTTGCGCTGTGCTTCATAGCACGCTTTACTGTACCTCTCTTCGTTTTAACTTTCTGAGCGTGTTTTTAATCCAAACATATCATATCTATATGTTTTTGGAATCAGGAACCGACAAGGAATAAGATGAAATAGCTTTTGAATCGATTTCGGAAATTTAATTTTGATCATAATGTTTATATTTTTCATTTTCAGAGCTTGTTTTAAATCCAAATATAACATATGTATATGTTTTTAAAATCAGAAAATGACGAAGAGTAAGATGAAATTGTTTTTGGATCGTTTAATAAAAAAATAATTTTAATTACAAGTTTCCGATTTTTAATGACCAAACTCACTCATTAGTTTTTAAGTCACCAAGCTGAAATGCAATACCAAACCCCGGCCTTTGTCGAAGATTGATTTGCCAAGATTTCAATCAATTTAATTGAAAAATGAGGGTGTGACAGTGCCGCGTCAACTTTTACAAAAAGCCGGATATGACGTCATCAAAGGTATTTATCGAAAAAAAGAAAAAACATCCGGGGATATCATAGCCAGGAACTCTCATGTCAAATTTCATAAAGATCGGCCCAGTAGTTTGGTCTGAATCGCTCTACACACACACACACAGACAGACACACAGACACACAGACACACACACACACACACACACACACACACATACACCACGACCCTCGTCTCGATTCCCCCCTCTATGTTAAAACATTTAGTCAAAACTTGACTAAATGTAAAAAAAATGGAACAACGTTTCCCACTTTGAGACTAACACAAAATGAGATTTAAAGTACATGGTTTCAGTTTACGAAACAAGGTTTGAGACGAGGAAAAGAACGGTTCAAGTGCAACGCTCATTCCGTGCAAAAAGCCTAGAAATATCCGTGGTCCTTTATATGAAAGCTTACACGTAAAGGAAGAAATCTTTAATTTCCAACAGGAAACACTTTCCCCGTGATCCTTAAGTGGAATGATCGACACACGTGTGGAACATAAAGAATATTGGAAACATGCGGGTTAATCGTACACGCATGCATGATGAGGAATGGTCGATACAGTAAGAAACAAGAAATTCCTCTGATAGGAAAAACACCCCCGTCAAGGGAAATAACCTTCTCAGTTGGTGGCAGTGAGAATGGTTATTTCCCTTTGACCAACGGGGGTGTCCGTCTATAAGTCGTTGTATAATTTTAATCCACCAATAACTCCCTAACCGTGTGTTTGACTGGTCCCAATTTTTGTAAGGACCGTCTCAGGAATGTATAGAACCTGTTCACCAAGTTTGGTGACGATCGGTCCGTTCATTCTTGAGATCTACTTGCGAACACAAACACCGCCACAAACACATCGAGTGAAACCTATACACACCCCTAATACCGGGGGTGTAAAAACCCTCTGATTCCGGTACGTCAAAGAAGAGGATAGCATGAAGGATGGGTGTGTGTCGAGGGAGAGAGAGAGAGCGAGAGATAAAGACAGAGAGAGAGGGGCAGGGAGAGAGATGGGTAAAGAGAGAGAGAGAGAGAGAGAGAGAGAGAGAGAGAGAGAGAGAGAGAGAGAGAGAGACAGACAGACAGACAGACAGACAGACAAACAGACAGACATATAGACAAACATACAGACAGAGCCAGCGACAGACTGATGGGGGAGGAAGTATGTATGTGTGTGTTTAAGTGAGAGGGAGACATAGACAGAGCGTGAGAGAGACAGACAGACAGACAGACAAACAGAGACAGCGACAGACTGATGTGGGATAGAGACAGAGACAGAGAGACAGAGGCAGCCAGATAGACAAACAGACAGACAGACAGACAGAGAGAGAGAGACATACAGACTGAGGCACAGAGACAGAAACACAGACAGAGATACATAGACAGGGTGAAGCAGATACATTGTAGAATTGTAACAAAGGTCACAGCCGAAGAAACGTAAAAAGGAGTAACATTTTAGCAAAGAAGGCAAGAGAAGCAAAAGCAGGAAGAAATGAGAAAGAAGAAGAGGGATGGCAATTGATTTGTGCACGCTTTTCTGCAACAATAACTAGGGATAATACAGCTTTATCCTACATACGTGAGAGAGACACTCGTGAGATAATGGACTGGTTAACTGTACAGTGTGAGTGTTGGTGGTTATCGGTACTTTTTTTATGTGGTGACGTCAGCGTTTTGTGCGGAGTTCAAAGGTTAGGGGTCAAAGTTTACGTTTGCTCCCTTTGATCTGGTAACGAGCGGTGGTTAAATCGACAGAAATAACGAGCCCTGAATGTTACGTGAAAACTCAGCGAACGCATGTTTATTCATACATTTCTTTATAACCAGTATGTTACCGAACAACTTAATGCTACAAATGTCAGTTTCATGTGTGATTTATTCCAGGTTTGATGCACTAAATTCTCAGCCAAAGAAATGAATCGGAATGAGTGAATCTGCAGACAGAGAAAGATGCACGCAAACACTTCTCATCCAACGAATTCACTTTCTGAAGATTCTGTACACGTCGAACGTTCTGCATGCGCCTATTCAACAATTGAGTGGTTAAAATGTATCACAGAAACATTAAGATGTATCAATACAAACAACATTGCAATAATCGTTTCTTTTGTTCTTGTTTTCGGCTGTGTCGTCTGCTCCGTGTATGACTTTTCTTCTTTTTCCAACTGAAGAGTCCAGACATGGGACGCTACTCTTTCGAATTATTGCAACAGTTGTCTCCCTCCCATCACGTTAACGAAAGTGAAACTAAACGCACGGGCCAAGACGCCGTTGTCGGTTTCGTTATGGTAAGCGGAATGCGTAATGATACATAGATTTTCCTTAAGTTAACCACTACTACTACCACTAAAACTGTACACTTAATCTCTCTATTAATCGTTCAAATCACACGTATGTAAATGAGGTCATGCCAAGCAAGTCTGGCAGGGACCTGTTTTTTCACTGCTTATGATGCCAAAGTCACTGAAACAAACGTCATTATAGAAGAAAAAAAATGCGCTCGCTAATTACCCTCGATGAATTTTTAGAACTAACACGTCACGCCACACTTTCAGAGTGACGTTTCTTTACTTTGACGTAATAAATTGCACGAGGCTTTAGAAGAGATCGAGGTTCCAAAACAAGCGTCTTCAATTTAGCTGCCTCGACTGCATGACATTTTCTGTAAAATACACGTAAGTACAGTATATACAACATCTAGTGATAATACAGTGGCAACGACTAGTGGTAAAGTCAACATTGTAAAAGTGCAGTAGTATTAGCGATTGATTTTGTGCGTAATGTCCCGCAACTATAGGGGAAGGGCTCCTAATATGGACCACTTTTTGTTTCATGCTGATAACTTGCTTGTTTTCTTGCGAAGAAGTTTCATTTTGTGTTTGGTAGTCCTTCTCTCTTAGGTTAACCGTTAGGCCTAATTAGAGTGAAATAGCTTTGATAGATATTCAGCAAAAATTAAATACAGAAAAAATCACAAAGGGTCCATATTAGGAGCCTGGGCGCCTAATATGGACCAGTGAAGAGGCCTTCACGAATCACTGTAAAAAGCCCCCTATACTTCAAAATAACATGATACAACTTAGTGTGCAAGTCAGACTAATTCAAATATGCTTTAGATTCGGGTTGATGAGAGCATTATTTGAAGCACACCAGGAAACTAAAGAAGCTTATCAAAAACAGAGTGAAAATAAGTGAAATTATCAACTTCCACGAAAATAAGACTATTTGTGATATTTTTTTTTAAATCTCGAGGGCGAGTTATGGGTTATTTCCAGCAAGCTTCTTAATGAATTAATGAAAATAGGCTTTAGCTTTTATTTTCTTCGATTTGTTGAAGGTGGTCCATATTAGGGGACTCACACATACTTTGAGATTTTGCTATTATTTTTTGTTTGCAGGAGAAACTCGGGGTCAAGACTGCTAAATTGTAACAAATACGATCTTAGCTGTCATATAAAGCAATAAATTATTTTTGTGTTATAAAAGCGTTGGCTGTGGACAGAAACGAGTCCGTTTTAGGCGGCAAATTTAGAGCGAACCATGCCAAAAGTGAAAAAAAAGAGAAAAAGCCTAACGGTTTTGAGGTTTGTGTTTCTGCAACTCTTTTGACATGTGCAAGTTGTCCAGAGAGGGTGAATACAGCCAATAAAAAAAATTTGAGCGCTCTAGCGCCGTTAGTTTGTCAGAACAGGAGGTGGTCCATATTAGGAGCCGGTCCATATTAGGAGCCCTTCCCCTATCTCCTGATAATGGAGCTACAACCACCAGTGATAATAGCTTCAACAGCTAGTGATCAAAAACAACAAGGACCTGTTATCGGTAAGAGGGTATCGTAGTACTTTAGTGAGAGACAAAAACAACTAAAACCAAAAAACAACGCTGTTTTTTGTTTTGTTTTTTTCAAATTTTATTTTGGTATGTCTAAGTGGTAAAATGCTCTTATCCCACGTCAGTAAAAGCTACGATAGACTTTCGGTGGTTTTTTTAATTTTGTTTGTTTCCAAATTCTAATCAGTCAATAAACAAGTGATAACAAACATGGCATCTGTGTGTTTTCTGTTTGTACACATACTTTCTCATTACATGCGCTGTTAACATTTCTATAGCAAAACCATCCCTTTAAAAAGTGTCCTCTGATTGTCGGAAACGTCTGCCTACCTGCCCAATGTACCCCCCCCCCCCCCCCCTTTTAGTGAAAACTCACAATCCAGTTCGTTCAGAAATGTCGCATTTATGATATAAATCAATACATAGAGCACTTTTTTTTTTTTTAATGAAACAGCATGTTTCTGATAGGGGTATCATGAAAACGTCGACAACCTGCTGTCACCCAGTACAATGTGAGCACACATGCTATCTCTATTTATATCAAAGCATGCTTTCTATTTTCTCGACACAGATATATTCTTTGATTTCTTAGAAATCCAAATGTTTTATTGCAACAACAACAAAAAAACACCAAAAAAAACCAATACTATATTCTGTCTTTTATGTCTCAAGTCCTGATATGTCAAACATATGTTACACCAACGATAGATGCCCAGTTTGCAATAATACAAAATATTGATGATGAAAACTGCACGGTTTACATTTATTGATTGCAAGCTGTGTTTCTGTAGAAACAAAACCATCAGTAGGTTGGTGTGTGAGTGTGTGGGGTGGGGTGGGGTGGGGGGGGGGGGGGAGTTGCCCTTAAAGGTGGTCGTCTACATTTTTGCTTTTTTTCAATAATCTTATGGTTAGATTTTGCTAAAAGGTTATGTCAGATGATGAATGAACCATGGGGAAAAAAGTTATAGAAAAAAAAATATATGTAAAAAAAGATTTTATTTTTGGGTAGCGTGACTCACGCTTCCAATATTTTGTTTTCTGTTTGCTGAGAACATGTGCTTTGCCTAAAAATACTGACCAATCAAATTCATGTCACTATGCTTATAGCCACGCCCAAACAAGTGCAGCAACAGTTTGACACTGGAGCGCTGTCCACGCTTTTTTTTAAACGCACGAAATGCACGGGATTTGAGAGGAGTTTTGCGCTTGGCATTTTCCAAATAAGGATATCCTACTATGAGTACTACGCTGGAATACTACAATGCATTTTCAAACGGCTACACTGGCTTTGTCTTTCCTGATCGAAAGGGGGTGTATTGTTGATATTTGTAGATAATAGACTCTGCATTTTAATGGTCAAATGGCGATTTCGGTATTCAAATGTAGACAAGGACCTTTAAATAATAGCACTACATAGCTGCCAATGAGTTCTTTAAATGATTTGGTCCCGGGGTTTTTTAAACACTTTCAAGACCCCTTTTCGGGGGGAATTTTGCCAAAATATTCATACACGTTCTGGCAATTAACGGAAGTTTTCTGCATTCCTTGACATAACCTTTCCCCCATTGTGGGCAATTTTCTGGAAATGATAGCAAAGTTTTTGGCGACTTGAAATACGTTATTCGTGGACTGGCGATGCCACACACGACCTCTCCGCTTTTGCAAAGAAAGGAAAAGCGATACAACTGATTCTGAGAGAAGAGAGTTCGATTTACAATAATTTTGTTTCTTCTTCATGGCAGAAATATGGTGCTGGATGTTTTATATGGCAGACAGAACTTTTTATCCCAAGAAAAGATCGTTCAAAAGAATGATAAAACGTTCATTCATCTCAAATTAACATCTGTTTAGAAAACTTCGTTGCAGCAGATACATTTTTAATATCTATGATTTTTATTTTTATTCAAATGGGGAGGTGGAATGGAGCATTTTAGAAGAACTGACTTTTATTGGATCATGTAATTTTTCTTCGATAAGAAAGTGTGTTCAGTTTTGATACGATTTGTGGCAACAATTTACGCAATACTCTTTGACAGTGACATTTGAATGTGATTACAAGCAATGCTATTTGATCAGGCGTTTGGAAAACTTACTTTAAATGTAAAAATGAACACAAGACAACGATATTGAAGAACTGCGTCTGCTATTTCACCGTTCAACTATATCTTCAACTTGTAATGCAACGATTATACATTTTGCCTCCTCTCCCAATAAGAACATGTCAAAATGTGTAAAGGAAACTCGCCTGTTCAATATTACTCGTTGGAAGCATTACTGCGGTTGCAGTGAAGGCAATTATAAGAGAGGCAAGAACATGTTAACAGTCCTGTTGAAAACAAATCTGAAATCGTTTATATCTGGCGTTTTTGTGAGAAAATACACACATAGATAAGCTTCCCTTGACCAATCAAAAGTGATCCGATTACCCAATGAAAGGAACCACCTTTCAGTTTAATGGTTTTACCTCTTTGCTGGTATCCAATGACATTTCGACCAGAAATGAAATAGTTGAACGTTGTCTCCTATTAACCCCCCCCCTGTTCTGCATATATATATATATGTCTCTTTTATTCTCCAAATGCTGTTACATACCCTGCTTCTTGAAAATGCGTCCTTTTTATTGTGTTACGTTTTTGAAAAGAGCAATCCTATCCCCAATTCAGATGTGCAAACGTTAACGTTTCATGAACTAGACACTAGAGGGAAGACAACGCATTATCCCTTCTTTCGGTCATTAAAAGTAAAGACATTGCCAACTGCCTTTGAAGATACGTTTACACCTTGTGGTCCACCAAACTGAGGCGTCATCGGTTATAAATCTCAATTAAAAACATTTAAAAACAAAATAAGAACACACAATGAAATAAATGAAAAGGGACATGAACTGCGTGTATTTTCAAAATCGAGAGGGGATGATTAATTTTCAAGAGTGACATTTGAAGCTGCTATTAGGCCACAGCAAAATCGCCTCGTAACCGAACAGACAGAGGAAGAAACAGAACAACCAAAAAGAAGAAAAAGAAAAAGAAGAGGATGATGATGATGATGATGATGATGATGATGATGATGATGATGATGATGATAAAGAGGAAGAAGAGGAAGAAGAAGAAGAAGAGGAAGAGGAGGAGGAGGAGGAGGAGGAGGAGGAGGAGGAGGAGGAGAAGGAGAAGGAGAAGAAGGAGAAGAAGAAGAAGAAGGAGAAGAAGGAGAAGGAGAAGGAGATGGAGAAGGAGGAGGAGGGGGAGGAGGAGGAGAAGAAGAAGAAGGAGAAGGAGAAGGAGAAGAAGAAAAAGAAGAAGGAGGAGGAGGAGGAGGAGGAGGAGGAGGAGAAGGAGAAGGAGGAGGAGGTGGAGGAGGAGAAGGAGGAGGAGGAGGAGGAGGAGGAGACGGAGAAGGAGGAGGAGGAGGAGGATAAGGAGAAGGAGGAGGAGGAGGAGAAGGAGGAAAAGGAGAAGAAGGAAAAGGAGAAGGAGAAGGAGGAGAAGAAGAAGAAGAAGAAGAAGGAGAAGAAAATGGAAAAGAAAAAGGAGAAGAAGATGCGCGGATTCGTTGTTCGTTACTTAACGGAATCTGAAGCAAATGCCTAAAACTTCAAATTTCTAAACAATAACCACCAGAAGGACGACACTTAGAATAAAAACGAACAAACCCGTGCAAATTGCATCGAAACCTTGGAAGTACGTTTGCGCCATGCGGTTGTCGCGTTGTAAGGATTCATTATTTGTAAAACAGGATGACACAAAACAAAACAAAGAACAAAAATAAAGTGAAATAACAGGATACAAACTGCATGCACTTGGAATAGCGAGATCGGATGATTGATATCGAAAAAAAGACCGTGCGTTTGAGGTTGATGTCAGGTCATAGCAAAATCGTCCTGTTATCAAACAGACGGGCAAAGAAGAAGCAGACGAAGTATGAGAGGAAGAGGACTTTTTGGAGTTAGGGAAAGAAAGCAAGAAAGCAAGAGAGAGAGAGAGAGAGAGAGAGAGAGAGAGAGAGAGAGAGAGAGAGAGAGAGAGAGAGAGAGAGAGAGAGAGAGAGAGAGAGAGAGAGCGGAGAGAGATGGGGAGCTAGAGAGAGAGGGAGTGAGAAAGATAGAGTGAGAGAGAAGGATAGAAAGATATCAGGAAGCAAGGAAAGGAAAAAACAATGTCGCTAGACAAGAGACAAGAGAATAATAGAAAGAAAGAAAGAAAGAAAGAAAGAGGGAGAAAAAAAGAGAAACAGAACAAAAGGTAGAAAGAAGGGAAACGAGAGAGAGAGAGAGAAAGAAAGAAAGAAACAAACCAAAAAAACAAACAAAGACGACAGAAGAAGAAAAAACGGCCTATAAGCCTACTGGCAGCTGGGGAAAATTCGGATGTGTTCTGAACCATAATCACAACGACAAAACTTTTGGAGAACAAAAGGTATTCAAAAATACTTGGTTTGCATGGCAGTAGAACGTTCCGTTCTTTCTCGGTAGATATATTGACGTAAGTTTAGTTTTCAATCAAAAACGACGTATGAACAGATACTTAAACATCTTTTGCTGCATTATTATTTTCATTTGTCATTACAAGTAGTTTAAATTTCATGTTCTGGGCGAGGCAGACAGAAATCGTATTGAAGCAATAAACCAATTTGATGACCCAGTTGAGATTTTTTCAGTCGTAAATTTGAGTTCTCTCGTCAGTATATCACCCGGGAAATATAATTTATATTGCAGTAAAACGCCTGTTCCTTCTATTCTTAAGCCCCAGATTAATTTCAAACTCTGAGCTTAAATTACCGAGTTTCCTGCTTGGTTTTCAAACGTGTATAGGTTTTCCGTCACTTTGGTCTTCTACTGTGTCTAGACCATTTGATGTTGGTGACTTTTTTCTTCATTTTTTGTCTCTTTTTTTGCGCCTGCAAGCAATTTGTCTGCGTGTAAATCCTGCATCTATAAACCAAACAGAATCAAAGAAAAATCCCTCCATTAATTTAGATGGAGTGACTATTATTTATGACTCTGTAAAACGCTATCGTACATTTAAAAAAAAATCCTCATTTGGAAGCAGGGAAGAACAAGAGAGAAAAACCCAACCTATAGAAGCAAAAGTGACAAGAGGAAGAAAAGAAAAAAGAATCAGGAGAAAAACTGATTAAAACTACAACCCGAAGAAATATTTGTATAAAAAGAAAAGAGGGATATCAAAGGGAGTGAAGATGTTAAAATGAGAAGAACAATAACCCGAACACAAACAAATGGGTTTAGATTGTACTAAGGTGTGCCGCCGTATTCAGCACACCATTGTTTTACGAGTAAGTGCTTAATCAAGCTTGGTCAGGCACGATACATAGCTGACAGACACCAAACTTTACCTAAAGGGTACAACTTGGGAAAGACATGCATAAATAACAAGAAATTGTACATTCAAAAAAGTACTCACCAATATCAAACCACAAGCGCTGCCGAGAAGCAGTTCACCACAAGGCTTGGACAAAGTTGAAAATCAAATACCACCATGGGCTTTTCAGAATGCCCCTAGAAAAAAATCACATACACAGGGTTGTCATCCTGTTATATCATCCTTGACATGCTGAACACCCGAAAGGAAACAATCCTGACACTTTATGGGATGTTTCTACGAGGCGCAAGAGCTAAAAGTTCACTCCCAAAGAGAAGTTAAATCACAATGCCAATATCTTGACTGCCGTCGCTTCCTTCCTCTGGAAAATTTGCATACGATGCCGTCACATGGGTCTTTGTTCTGGCAAGGGTATCAAAAGTTGATCGCTCAATGACCTGTCGATGTGAATTTTTCCTTCCTTTCTTTTTGTCCTCCTTTCTCTCCGTTTGCGAAGATCAAGAAAATCCTTGTGCCAGAAGTAGTAGTGAGACGTACGGTCAATACTTAACGCGAAGAGAGACTGCACAGACCAAAACTTGCGCCGGCGTAGTGAAGTTTCCAAAAAAAGAAGAAGTCGAGCCTCCCACACTTTCTGTCAAAGTTTTGTATGACACGGCTTACACATGCACACTTTTTCTCTTCAAGGTTTCGCGTAGCAGAGCTTTTTCAGCCCTCGGTAGTCATTAAAGGCACCTTGCTCCTAACATCGAAACGCGGTAGACGCGAACTCGATACTGTTCTGCGCGGCCAGCCTGCACGGCATTGAAAAGAGCGAGCGGCGGTCTCCCCCTTGCAGTATCGAAGCGGCGACACACGGGTAAGAGAGAGAGAGAGAGAGAGAGAGAGAGAGAGAGAGAGAGAGAGAGGGGACAAAGAGAGAGAGAGGGAAAAGAGAGAGAAGCTCCGAAATAGAGTTTAAACTCAACAGAGAGGGCGAGAGGCAGTGTAGGATTCAGCGGCAGCTCAAAAACTTCAGGTCACTAACGATATTGAAAAAAAGTGTGTGGAGAGTTGAGAGGAAGAACATTCCCGAGCTTTACTTTGGCGGTCGTCCGGGATGGCGGTTTGCTGGCTAGGGGGGAACTCACACACCAGCGGCTTTGCACCTATCGCAAGCCCGTGGCTGTCTGTCTGCTTCTCAAACCTCCCACCCGCTTCCTCGCTTCGTCTCTTCCTTCCCACCCCTCTATTCCTCTTTCTCTCCCTCCCCTTGGCTTTTCTTTTCCTCTTCCTCCTCCTCCTTCTCCTCCTCCACCATCTCCCCTCCTTTCCAGGCCACTTCCTCCGCCTCCACCAACTCTCGTCTGTGAACACGTGCCGCATGTGAACTGAGGACGGGACCATTGACAAACTTCCAGACTGGAAGTTGCTGGGAGAGGAGAGTTGGTGAGGGTGACGGGGGGTGGGGGTGGGTGTGGGTGGGTGGGTGGGGGAGGGGGGGGGTTGTGGGGGTTGGGGGGTGGGGGAGAGGTATTGGACTTGCACTATGATCTGCTGTGATTTTCGATGGGGCCCCTCCTATACTTCCACGTTGGGGTCTCTCTTGTGGACAATCGAGTGGGGTGGGGTGCCTCGGATTTTTTTCTAAAAGATTGCCTTTCAGTTTGCCAGATTCACAAAATATATAATGACAAGAAAACAAGAATATTACATTTTTTATCAGAAATTATTTCCCTGGATTCTATGAGACAACAAACTGCTATGCTAATTTTTTGCGATTGTTTTTTTTCTCTCTCAAAACGTAGTACTTTTACGTTTTATTTCCCAAACGAAAATGGAATACAAAAAAGGTGAGGTGTATATAGCAAAGTTGGTTGTTGCTTAAAAAATGATTTCAAGGTCGAATGTTGAAACCATGAAACACCGCGTTACCGGTTTATGTCGTAAGATGGCGAAACAGCTATCCGCAGTGATTGATACTTTAAGTAGTGCCAAGACCGGCAGGGCAGCTGTTGGGTTGTGGCTCTCAAAATCTGTTCATCTGAATGAGTTCTCATGTAACTTAAAAGTTACTTGGTGATTTTAACAGCTTGATAACACAAGTCCGAAGATTTTAGACATGCTACAATGTCTTTAAACGAAGAAAGTTTGCATTCTTGACTGAGTCAATGCAGCCCGCTCGAAAATTACTTCCCTTGGACGCGTGACGTCAGCCGAGGAATCGGCCGGGTTGAACGGCGCTCTCTTTATACCGTGTAGTGAGCGCAATCGGGTTGTCTAGTCAAGCCCTCAAGCATACTTCACGGGTAGGTGAAGAGAAACTTAGGATGGGGTGTCTTCTCCCAGGCCAAAATTTCACAGTAAAAAACGGAGTTTATAAAGTGTCTTCCGTCCCCCTCCTGCTTTTGTTCAGGTGTTCCCATTTGAACCCTGTTTTTGTTCAACTTATTGGCATATAATGTCACGCGTCGAGGGACACAAACACACACACACACACACACACACACACACACACACACACACACACACACACACACACACACACACACACACACACACACACACACACACACACACACACACAGAAAGAGCATAGGTGAAACTGTGCAAGAAAGCGAGACACTAGATCTAGATCTGTCTGTCTGCATGTACAGCCTATTTACAGGGACACGACTGCCAACTAGTCTCGGCCCGCTCAAAATAATAATGACCGAGACTTTCAGTACTTCCTTCGCGTGACGTCTAACCCTCTTACGTCATAATGTGACGTCAATGTAATGTGACGTCTTCAAATGTTAGAGTTTCTACCACAGACATACACACGCACGCACGCACATACGCACATACGCACGCACGCACAGACAGACAAAGTTACGATCGCATAGGCTACACTTACGTGAGCCAAAAACCACTCATTATTGAAAGTTACACACCCGAAAATAGAGATTCTGAAACACGTGTTATATCTGGACATCTGCCACCTAAAAGTGAGTGATAGCCGGACATATGACCGGAAAGCTGTAAATACTATCAACTTTATCAAAATAGCGTTACAAATGCTTGGTAGTACAAAAAAGCTACCAGTAATCCCAAATTATTTTTTTGGACAGGGACAAACCAAGGGGAACTTTAACGCCTCTCGGCGTATTTTTTCCGAGACAAATGTCTCCGCAGCTGATAGTTGGTAGACTTTATTGGATGTCGTTATTCAAATGCAATCCGTCAGAGACAGAAAGCTTAGAAAGGAATTACGTTGTATTGTTTTCCTGCTTTGCCTGGCTCAGGTCGGGAAATTCAGGACCGAAATGACCCAAGGTGCAACTCATTCCTTTTGATGAGTTTCAAGTTTCTTAAAAGTTTTCGCAGCTGTTGGTAGACTTTATTGGATGTCGTTATTCATATGTATCCGTCAGAGACAGAGAGCTTAGAAAGGATTTACGTAATTGGTAGACTTTATTGGATGTCGTTATTCAAATTACAAACCGCCACAGACATAAAGCTTAGATTTTTTTTATTTAAAAATAAAAATAAATTTGCGCATGAAAAGACTTCAGGCCAGATTTTCTTTACAAAACCGGGGAGCATGAAAAGACTAGGTGTCTAAAGTAGAGTTCCACTGTACTTTTTGCTTTTGTGATTTTGTGATTTTGAAGACGTGTTTTATTTGGACGTCGAATTAAAATTATGTGTCCAAGTAAAGCCCTAAATTTCGCGCGGGAGTCGAGCTATCCCACCATAAACACACACACACACACACACACACACACACACACACACACACACACACACACACACACACACACACACACGATAACCATCACAATCACAGTTTGACAAATTCATCTTTGATTTTTTTTGCGGCCGAACCCCACTCCCCCATTTTCCACACTAGATCCACTGTTTCATCATTGTCTTCGTCTCTCTTCCCTTTATCTTATCTCCGTCTACCTACTTGATTGAGTAACTGGAGAGGTATTGTCATTATCTCTTTCCTAGATTTTCCTACCGACAGAGTTGGTTTTTGTCTTGAATTCAGTACCTCACACGTACACGGTAATTGGAGTGACACCTCAAGCGGACCTTCTTCAGTGTAAAGTGTCTGCTGACCAGGGACACGAGGGTCTGTGGTTGAGCAACTTTATGGTTTAACCGGGTGGACTGGGGGAGTAGCAACAACATGTGAACCACTTTAGAAATAACTTGTGAAGGTTGCAGTTGGTTAGATCAAAGAAGAGAAGATGGGAACATGGGTCCTGAGAAGATACCACCACCCTAATACTTTACTTTGTGCAAGAATCAATCACGCGTACAGCATTGCAGATGCCCAGCTGTACTATGCATTGTGCTGTAAACTTCGCAGCGGCCTTATCGGGTTCCTCGGATGACGTCACTGCCAGGCTAACGCTGCGACGTCTCTTCTTGTGCTGACAGAGTTGTCGGTCGCGGATTTTGAGTCGTTTCGGCCTGCCAACTGCTTCGTTTTCTTGCGGATTGTGAGAACTAGCAGAAAGTTTCACTCATTTTTATGGTTTCAAACTAATGATAAAAGTATCTTCTTCTGGACCAAATCAACAGTCTTTAGTTGAATCAACTCGGAAAACTCTTAAACGCGTGTTTGCACGCGACTCCGCGCATTTTTGAGGCCAGGCAACCCGACAGCTGCCCTTTAACAGTCCCAACAATGTAAGATATTGAAACGATATTGATTAACATATAACACACACATACACAAACACACACATACACAAACACACACACACACACACACAAACACACACACACACTCACACACACACACACACACACACACACACACACACACACACACACACTCACACGCATAAGATTTTGTTTTTGTCGTTCACCATGCAAAGGAAGAAAACAAGGCAATATCTGATCCAGTTGTGGCTCAGTACCCTCTGGAGTTATGGCAATGCTCATGATTCTTCTGATCGATTCTCTCTCTTTAAATCGTGTTTGTGTTGTCTGCTTCGTGCGTTACTGTCAAGATAGATCACGAAACTTGGTTAGATGACGGAGAACATATTTATTATTCTCCTTATGCTAAAGAGTCCGATTTTTGTTTGTGTTTGTTTTCAGAGGAAAGTGCCAGGGAGCTTCATGTCTTTTTTTTTCTTTTTCTTTTTTAAAGATTTTCAGGATTGTTAAAGGCGTTATGATGTAGAAATAAAAGAAAAGGGACAAACAAAATCAGAACAGAACAAGAAACCAAACCAAACCAAACCAACAAAATCGCACACCACTCCCCCCAAAAAAAAACAAAAAAACAAACAACAAACGTCCAACAACCTAGGAACAAATAAACAAAACAAAAACACATATAAATAAACAAACAAATTAACAAACAAATAAACAAACAAATAAACAAACACATAAGCAAACAAATAAACAAACAAATAAACAAAACTAATACACAGACAAATAAACAAACAAACAAATAAACAGACACACAAAATATAAACAACAACAAAACCCCAATAAACAACAACAGCAAAAACAAGCAAACAAACACACAAATATAGATAATACAACTTGACCACCAAACCAACCGGATATACAAATAATTCTTCTGATTGCTTTGTCTTGTGTGGTATATTTCAACAAAGGTGTACAATGTGTGCAATGTACTAAGTAAAGAAGGGGAGGATTAGAAGAAACAAGACATACAAGACAAGAATAATTATGGTTCTTTTTTAAAAAAACTTTCGTGCTTTTAACATGATGTAATATACACACTACAGTTTATGAACAAGAAAGATCTCTGCCTTCATAAAAGATTTTTTTTTAACGTAATGACCTTAGCACTTGTCAGCATCTGTCTCGTTTCTTATCTCTTAGTTGCCTTTTCAGTTGATTCTTTGTTTTCATTTCTATTCCTTTATACTTTGTTGTCTGCTAAAACACTTTGTAAATCAATTGTCATTGACACACCCAACCCCGTTAATTGGTGAATGATGTATTTACTGTATTATTTATTTGAACTGTGGTGTCGTTTATTTTAATGTTGTATGTTGTGGTTTGTTTTGCAGTCTGCACCTTTGTATGTATAACGTCGTCATTTTTGTGTGATAGACACGTTTCACCATTGAGAACAGTAATTAAAGTCACAGCCCTTTCCGTGTAAGCGTTTCGGCTTACCATATAAGTTCAAGCAAGTTTTGATTTTTAAAAGAATCATACATTTTTTCTCTTTTTCAGATAAGATTAAGGTCACCCTACCACTTTGGCGAATACCAAAATTCAACAACCTGACTGCTTCCTTTGCTGAGTCTAAACTTTTGTCAAATAAGTTATTAAAAGACCCTAGTGTCAATCTGCTACATGAATTGATAAACAATTCCAATTCTGCACAGGAAGCATATGTTGTATTTTGGTATATGTCCAAGTGGAGGAATGACCATGTTTTGCCTGGGCAGATGGTTTCTTCTTCTTCTTCTGCGTTCGTGGGCTGAAACTCCCACGAACTTTACGTGTATGACCGTCTTTACCCCGCCATTAAGGCAGCCATACGCCGCTTTCGGAGGAAGCATGCTGGGTATTTTCTCCGACAGTGTCATTTGTTTATGTGTATACATTAAGCTGACGACAGGAACCAATCACCGTAGTACAAAAAAGGTTGGAAGTATCTGTTTTCGGAAAATAATCGTAACAGAATATGTAAACGGCGTCAATAATCAGAAATCACGCTGTGAGAACATGGACAATAACAAGTCGCGTAAGGCGAAAATACAACATTTAGTCAAGTAGCTGTCGAACTCACAGAATGAAACTGAACGCAATGCCATTTTTCAGCAAGACCGTATATTCGTAGCATCGTCAGTCCACCGCTCATGGCAAAGGCAGTGAAATTGACAAGAAGAGCGGGGTTAGTAGTTGCGCTAAGAAGGATAGCACGCTTTTCTGTACCTCTCTTTGTTTTAACTTTCTGAGCGTGTTTTTAATCCAAACATATCATATCTATATGTTTTTGGAATCAGGAACCGACAAGGAATAAGATGAAAGTGTTTTTAAATTGATTTGGACAATTTAATTTTGATAATAATTTTTATATATTTAATTTTCAGAGCAGCTTGTTTTTAATCCAAATATAACATATTTATATGTTTTTGGAATCAGAAAATGATGGAGAATAAGATGAACGTAAATTTGGATCGTTTTATAAATTTTTATTTTTTTTACAATTTTTAGATTTTTAATGACCAAAGTCATTAATTAATTTTTAAGCCACCAAGCTGAAATGCAATACAGAAGTCCGGGCTTTGTCGAAGATTACTTGACCAAAATTTCAACCAATTTGGTTGAAAAATGAGAGCGTGACAGTGCCGCCTCAACTTTCACGAAAAGCCGAATATGACGTCATAAAAGACATTTATCAAAAAAATGAAAAAAACGTTCGGGGGATTTCATACCCAGGAACTCTCATGTCAAATTTCATAAAGATCGGTCCAGTAGTTTAGTCTGAATCGCTCTACACACACACACAGACACACACACACACACACACACACGCACGCACGCACATACACCACGACCCTCGTCTCGATTCCCCCTCTACGTTAAAACATTTAGTCAAAACTTGACTAAATGTAAAAACGAGCACGGTCGGGGGTAATTAGTCGTCACCGCAGTATGTAGCTGTCACAGGAATTCTACGGCTTCGCTGTTTCTTCTTGTTGTCATCGTATACGTTTTAGCGTCGATTTTTTCATTAAGAGCACGTGTTAGTTAAGAAAGAAAAGGCGTTCAAATTAAGACTTGACAACAAAATGTTGGCAGCATTGTCTGTGACACTGACTTTCTCTCTCACCTCATCGTCGAGAGGAAAGGAGAACACATTTTCAGCTCAATTTAACTTTATGAAAATGTTAATTCTATACCTAGTCTTTGTTTGTTTTGCTCCCCCCCCCCTCTCTCTCTCTCTTGCCTATATATCAAAACCCTCGTAAATAAAAAAAACCCACTATATCTTCTCTTCTCTCTCTCTCTCTCTCTCTCTCTCTCTCTCTCTCTCTCTCTCTCTCTCTCTCTCTCTCTCTCTCTTGCTCTCTCTTTCTCTCTTGCCTATATATCATAACCCACATAAATAAAGCTATATATATCTTATCTTATCTTATCTTATATTCTCTCTCTCTCTCTCTCTCTCTCTCTCTTGCCTATTATATCATAACCCTAATAAATAAAGCTATATACATATTATCTTATCTTATCTTATATTCTCTCTCTCTCTCTCTCTCTCTCTCTCTTGCCTATATATCATAACCCTCATAAATAAAGCTATATATATATCTTATCTTATCTTATCTTATGGGGTCCTGATTTGGCCTAACAGCTAACTAACTAACTAACTATCTTATCTTATATTCTCTCTCTCTCTTTCTCTCTCTCTCTCTCTCTCCCTCTCTCTCTCTCTCTCTCTCTCTCTCTTGCCTATTATATCATAACCCTCATAAATAAAGCTATATATATCTTACCTTATCTTATTTTATATTCTGTCTCTCTCTCTCTCTCTCTCTCTCTCTCTCTCTCTCTCTCTCTCTCTCTCTCCAGCGTCACGTCCTCCTCCTCTTCCTCTCTCTCCTCCTCCTCCTCTTGCTCTTGCTCTTCTTCCTCCTCTTCCTCCTACTCTAACCTCTTCCTTTTCTCTCTCTCTATCGCCCCCTCTCTCCATAGGGAAACCCACTTTCCGGAAACCGACGTTCATCCCCAAAGTCATCGTGGAATTGAAGGTAACCATGTCGACAGAAAGACAACAGTGCATCCCGTCTTAGCTCAGCTGCGCCTCTGCTCCCAGACAATGTTGTAGGAGGATCGGTGATAAAGTGGTGGCATCAACGCATTCCGGATCCCAGATTCCTCGGGGACCCCTTCAAGATGGAGAGGCCGGAGGTTCGAATCGGACGGGTACTCCACACTTCGGGCAGACCGGCAGTAAAACAATATGGCGTCAGTTTGTGTGTGTGTGTGTGGCGTCATAGGGGAGAAGTCCTTTTTGTACTTTTAAGAGACAAAGACAGACAGACAGTAAGACAGACAGACAGACTGACACACAGATAGACAGACAGACAGACACACAGACAGGCAGACAGGCACAGGCAGACACACAGATAGACACAGAGACAGAGACAGAGAAAGTGAGAGAATCAGAGACAGCAACAGAGATAGCATAGATTCCACGGAGTTTCAATGTCTCCAAATGCTGAATATTTTAATGTAAGAATGTATTCTGAATAAACAGAAATTCTGTTCTTTCGTTGAGGTGAGCATAGGCTTGCGTGACAGGACTGCACACACAAAGCAGAATAGCTGGCGTGGCATGGCAGGCACCTTAGGAGACAGAAGATGAAACAGAATCTGAAGTTCCCAGGACGCGAACCCTTTAGTTCAGAAAGCACCAATTACGCGTATTCAGCTGATGTTTTGACTGGCAACAGTCTGTAATTACCTGCACGAGATGGCAAAATCAGCGTTGCAAGGACGGGATATGATTAGAAATAGCGTTTCGTCTTCGTTGAATGATAAAGGATCATTGCAATCTTACAGACACAAATAAGGCCCCAGGAGGAAGAGCAAGCATTTGCTTTCTATTTTCATATTCAACTGTTAAATATGTCTTTTGCTGATTCGGGAAGGTATGTGGAAAGATATTGTGAACTATGGTTAATTTGAGGATACAAAGTTTTCTCTTGTGCAGTTTTTTGCATCTTGGTCACTTTCTTAGTAGTCTCTTTATTACTATATTGGTCAAGCCAGACACGAAAAAGAAGGGAGAACCAAAAACAGATGTTTATCGTCTAGCAGTTCCGAGGGTCTTTTACCAAATGTAAACCGTTGATTGATTAGTAACATTCAGTGTCTTCACAGTTTCATAACACATATAATACATTGAGAACAGAAAGAAGAAGAGAAAAAAAGTATGAGACAAAGAATTTTACAAAGAGGAGTAACGATGACAATTCCCTTTGGACTCTCTTTTGATCTTTTTGAACCCTTAATGTGTTTTCCTCCCTTCCTCTAGTTTGTGCATTCAAGATCTACAATGATATAAAAACGTATACGATCGTTTGTGCATGGCGGTGCTAAAGCTGTCAAAGTGTATGAGGGTGTGTGAGCAGTAGCCTACTGTATGCCTTGAATTGCAGCCTCCGGTATCAGCTTGGTAACTTACACTCAGTGTAGATAAATAAGGACACGACAAGACGTTCTGTTGAAAGCGGCATATTGATTGTGAAACAATATTTAGTTCAGGTAAATAACCATTTTCTTGCCAGTTCCTTTGGACTTCTGTGAGAGGATTCTTCGTACACAAGACATGCTGTGAAACTCAACACATCGTCACTAGTGTGGCAGAAGAAAAAAGGGTAAAGAAAGAAATAACAAAAGAAAGAAAAAAGAAACAAGAAATTCCTCCGAGGTAGGAAAAACACCCCCGTCCTTACCATTCTCACTGCCACCAACTGAGAAGGTTATTTCCCTTTGACCATTAATATGTCCCTCTATAAGTCCTTGTAGAATCTTAATCCACCAATAACTCCCTAACCGTGTGTTTGACTGGTCCCAATTTTTGTAAGGACCGTCTCAGGAATGTATAGAACCTGTTCACCAAGTTTGGTGACGATCGGTCCGTTCATTCTTGAGATCTATATGCGAACACAAACACACAAACAAACAAACAAACAAACACATCGACCGAATCCTATACACACCCCTATACCGGGGGTGTAAAGAGAAGAAAACATTCTTTAGGCACATTTCTGCGTTCGACCTTCTGCATGATGTTTTCACATGGCGTGAACAATTCAATGTTGCCCGATAACCGAACTAGCTTCTGTCTAGAGTTCGTGGTTTTGCATTCGGGATCCCACGCACGCTTTGTTTTATTCATATATGTTTGTTTGTTTGTTTGTTTGGTCTGGCTGCTTTTTGTTTCTATGTGCGTCTGTTGTTTTGCTTGTCTTCTTGTATTCTTTGTTTTGCTCCTGATCTGTTTGCTTTTCCACTCCGTAGTGTCTCTTTTGCTCAGATATAGCAAAGTCTACAAATCCTCGTTTTGGTCTGAACGGTCTATGTAAGCAAAAACCTTATCGCAAAAACTACATGCAAAAACTCTCAATCATGTTTCCAGACCGCAGATGCAGTGACGCCATCTAAAGCTGTGTATAAACACTTCCATCATGTATCCCGCGGACCCAAAATGCAGTGACGCCATCAAAATGTGTGTACACAGGCTTCTATCATGCCGCCATTTTTATGCAGAGAACTAATGATGTCTTTTTTGCTCGGCGTCATTTCTCCTCTGATGGAGTAGGAGAGAAAGCAATTAGAGTGTGTCAATAAAGGCGTGACGACTCAATTGTTTCTCGCTCTTGTTTTTGTTGGCCTCTCGTGTGTGTGCAGTTTAGCGGGAACGATTGTTTGAATCGATCATCTTCAAGATGTTGTTCGGGACATTTTGGTGTTCGCGTTACTAACTGCCTTGACATTTTTTCTTCTGTTTGTAGAACAGCGTTAGGTTTTGTGTGGGAAAGAAACAGGTGGGCGGGTTAAGATACGCAAGTAAAGTAAAGTGCTGTTCACATTGTAGACTTTCAACGAACAGCCCACCAACCTTAGCCCGTTGGTTTAAGGTCGTTCTGGAGTCTCTAAAACCCAAATCGGCGAAAAGTCTGCCATATGAACAGTCCCGACAGTATAGTTCCGATTTAGCAGCAACTTGAAAACTCAGCGCTGCTGGACTCCTCATCAAGTTACAAACGACTTGCAGCAGCCTTTTATCAACGCGCTTCCCGAATCGGCTATGTCTTGCCGAAAAACAGCGAATGCGACCGGTCCGGTCATTTTTTGCCACTTGTCATGACAGCAGGCGCTGCGGGCGCGCAGTGGCGAAAAAAACCAGTCTCTGACGGCCAATTTTAAGTTTCAAAAGCTGGAGAGCGCCGACGTCGAAATGCCAATTTACTCATTTTGATTTAATTATTTAGCATACTTGTGGAGCTTTATTGAGCAAACCGGGCCAGGTGTGTCTTTATTAAGGTGCACTAGATTCCCCAAATTCTTCAAATCGGCCGAATTCGGCAGAAAACTCTCCAAAATGGCGGCGTGGACACTATATCTTTAATGCTAAGATGGTTTCAACTATCCAATATGAAGAGCAC
Organism: Littorina saxatilis; assembly: GCF_037325665.1. Taxonomy (NCBI): domain Eukaryota; kingdom Metazoa; phylum Mollusca; class Gastropoda; order Littorinimorpha; family Littorinidae; genus Littorina; species Littorina saxatilis. The sequence continues at coordinate 33,351,347 of NC_090246.1, forward strand.
TTCAGATCATCCGGACACACAATTCTCGTTTATGAATTTCACATCACCGAGGTCTCCCGGTGGGCTACCATCCAAGGTCATCGTGCCAAAGATAAATGTTTTGCATTAACATTTCAGCACCAATTTCAACCAATTAATGTCAATTCTAGGCTAGATTGTTTTAAGACAGACCACGTGCGGTATTCATGCAGACCCGCCCTCCCTGAAAACGATGGGATCTGGAAATTGTTACTTTTAATTAAAAAGTTTGTTTGCTAGCATACACGCCAAATGTTGATTCTTTTGTTCTTAAACTGTTATCCAACGAAGGAAACTTTTAGTTATTTATAATGATACAATCTGAACAAACGCATCTCTGAGCATAACGTTTTATACAAGTCATTTGTTTTAATAATAATTTCAATTTGTTTTCTCTCCGACACCGTTGTCGTGAATGTGTCGAAGAAAAAATAGTGTCTTTCTTGTTCAACACCTTTAGAACTGCGCTATTATTTTCAAAAGGGATACCAATTGTCACGGACAACACACGAGGATATGCGTCTCCACTGTCTTTTTGCACTTTCAAGACGCTAGTGTATTACCGCGCGCTAATAAGACGCTAAGGGGAGACAACTAGAGGGAACGGAAGTAAAAGGACACACGTGAGGCAGACGTTCTTTTTACGCTTGACTCGGTGGCGAGAGGAGCTGAAGTTTTGTATGGGAGGGTCGGCGAGCATTCGGTTGTCGCCTGGAAGACCTTATTCATCCTACTCGTAGGGCGGAGGGCTACCCTAGTAGCTTAGCTATCCCAAGGATTAGTTGTATCCTGTCTTCAGTTGTCACCGGTTTTTGTGTTGTTCATGAGCTGATGAGGTGAGACCACGTGTTCCATGTTAGTCATTGATAATTATGCTTATACCAAGGGAAAGTGTTCACTGTCCCCTTTCTTTGTTACCCATTCTGTAGTGTGTGTAGTATGTAATATTTTCTTTAAAATGCTGCTTTTGTTGATGCAATTTATGTAATTTTGCCGTTCATTGTTCTAAACATTTTCTCTGGTGCCCTTCGTTTTTCTGGAAGCTAAATGAAAGTGAAACATGCTGTTATAATTAGGACAGGGGTTTAATCTTTTATTTTGGGGCTGGCCGGCACAGAGAGAGAATGTTTAGAATAGGCATTTGTGACAAAACACTGAGAGTGAATTAGTATTGTTCCAGCTCTCATCTCCTTGCTTCGCTTCGCTGGGTTCTTCTTCTTTTCATCTCATCGTCGTCATCGCACTTCGTCATATTCTCGTCTTGGGTCTGTGGGGCTTCACACCAGAAGGCGTAAAGCGGTTGAGCATGCAGAATTGGGTCTCTGTGACTGACTACGTGGCATCAGGGACGCGCTTCCACGCGACTTTCCATGGGCCACGCCTGTTGTGGAACTGCAGTAACTTTGTGCGAACTCTGAAGACGGACACTGGGTCACAATCTGCAGCTGAGTACTTTTCATTCTCTGCTCTGTAATAGCCACGCCCATCAGCCCCTCTGTTCTATAACCTGCAATATACATTTTTGTTTATTTTTCGTGGCTGAATAAACTTCTTGCCTATAGCTATACACAATTTGTTATGCCTTTGGCGATGGATACGTGACAATTTTGGGGGCCAAGCCGGGATATCGCCATTTGTATGAGGCTCATGTTTGTGTATGGGTTAGTCGTTTGTTTGACCTTCGTTTTCTTGGATACGGATATCTCTTGGAGCTCTTGTGAAAACATGGCTACCGCCGCCACTACCGCTAATGATACTCATACTACCACAACCTCTTCCCATGCCCCTGCTATGAATACACGTAGTCGTGGTGCGAACACATTGTTAGCATCAGCATCCGGTGTGCAGCAAATGTGGGGTGCGTCTCCTGTACCTCCAACTGGGAAGATCCAAATGACTCCTCGGAGCGCTCGTTCGCCTTCCTTAGCCATAAGGTTTCCCTCGCCGGGGAATGTTTCCGCGACCGCCACAGGACTAGGCGCTGGTCTTAGTCTGCCCGCCACACAGAATCCTGATCCCATGGCGTTGTTCATAACGTACTTACAAGATAAGGATAGGAGAGAGAAGATAGAGCGGGATGAGCGAGAGAAAAGAGAAAAGGTAGAGCGCGACGAGAGAGAGACGAGAGAGAGGAAAGAAAAGAAAGACAGGGAAAAGAAGGAAAAGGAAGAAAGGCTTGATAGAGAAGCTAGGGAAAGTGAGTGGCGCGAGAAGGACGCTACAGAGCGTGTAGCCATGTTAAAGACTATTGAGACTCTATCAGAAAGACAGACTTCTAGGTCACAGAGTAGCACCGGTACCATACCGATTCAAGTAAAGCCACTCAAAATGCCAGTCTTTGATGAAAAAGAAGATATTGACGTATATCTTCAGCAGTTTGAGCGCCTCGCTGCACTCCAGGGTTGGTCAGTTGAATCTAGAGCAACACGCTTAGCCACATTGCTAACTGGGAAAGCCCGCGAAGTGTATGTGAACCTTTCAGATGAAAAAGCGACAGACTATGAGAGTCTTAAGACGGCTCTTTTGGTGAGATACAAACTGACGGGTGAAACCTACCGCAGGCAGTTTAGAAATGCACAAAAGGTAAGCACAGAGACATTTGATCAGTTCGTCACTCGCACGCGTTTGCTTTTCCGTCGCTGGATCAAACTAGAGGGCAAAGAACAAACTTTTGAAGACATTGAAGACTTGATGCTTTACGAGCAGCTTCTCGCAACCGTGACGCCAGAACTAGGCTTGTTTTTGCGTGAACGTAAGCCTGAGTGTGTAGGGGCAGCAGCTATGCTGGCCGATCAGTTCGCTGATGCGCGACGTGCATGCAAGGGTGACAAGTTCAAAAACAAGGACAAAAAGAAAGATGACTCCCCGGGCTCGGTCAAAGACGAGGACAAATTCAAACAAGTCGCGTAAGGCGAAAATACAATATTTAGTCAAGTAGCTGTCGAACTCACAGAATGAAACTGAACGCAGCAAGACCGTATACTCGTAGCATCGTCACTCCACCGCCCGTGGCAAAGGCAGTGCACGTGGAATTGACAAGAAGAGCGGGGTATTCGTTGCGCTGAGAAGGATAGCACGCTTTTCTTTACCTCTCTTCGTTTTAACTTTCTGAGCGTGTTTTTAATCCAAACATATCATATCTATATATTTTTGGAATCAGGAACTGACAAGGAATAAGATGAAAGTGTTTTTAAATTGATTTCGAGAAAAAAATTTTGATAATAATTTTTATATATTTAATTTTCAGAGCTTGTTTTTAATCCGAATATAACATATTTATATGTTTTTGGAATCAGCAAATGATGGAAAATAAGTTAAACGTAAATTTGGATCGTTTTATAAATTTTTATTTTTTTTTACAATTTTCAGATTTTTAATGACCAAAGTCATTAATTAATTTTTAAGCCACCAAGCTGAAATGCAATACCGAACCCCGGGCTTCGTCGAAGAGTACTTGACCAAAATTTCAACCAATTTGGTTGAAAAATGAGGGCGTGACAGTGCCGCCTCAACTTTCACGAAAAGCCGGATATGACGTCATCAAAGACATTTATCCAAAAAATGAAAAAAACGTTCGGGGATTTCATACCCAGGAACTCTCATGTCAAATTTCATAAAGATCGGCCCAGTAGTTTAGTCTGAATCGCTCTACACACACACACACACAGACAGACAGACAGACAGACAGACAGACACACGCACATACACCACGACCCTCGTTTCGATTCCCCCTCGATGTTAAAATATTTAGTCAAAACTTGACTAAATATAACAAGTCGCGTAAGGCGAAAATACAATATTTAGTCAAGTAGCTGTCGAACTCACAGAATGAAACTGAACGCAATGCCATTTTTCAGCAAGACCGTATACTCGTAGCATCGTCAGTCCACCGCTCATGGCAAAGGCAGTGAAATTGACAAGAAGAGCGGGGTAGTAGTTGCGCTAAGACGGATAGCACGCTTTTCTGTACCTCTCTTTGTTTTAACTTTCTGAGCGTGTTTTTAATCCAAACATATCATATCTATATGTTTTTGGAATCAGGAACTGACAAGGAATAAGATGAAAGTGTTTTTAAATTGATTTCGACAATTTAATTTTGATAATAATTTTTATATATTTAATTTTCAGAGCTTGTTTTTAATCCGAATATAACATATTTATGTTTTTGGAATCAGCAAATGATGGAAAATAAGATAAACGTAAATTTGGATCGTTTTATAAATTTTTATTCTTTTTTACAATTTTCCGATTTTTAATGACCAAAGTCATTAATTAATTTTTAAGCCACCAAGCTGAAATGCAATACCGAAGTCCGGGCTTCGTCGAAGATTACTTGACCAAAATTTCAACCAATTTGGTTGAAAAATGAGGGCGTGACAGTGCCGCCTCAACTTTCACGAAAAGCCGGATATGACGTCATCAAAGACATTTATCAAAAAAATGAAAAAAACGTTCGGGGATTTCATACCCAGGAACTCTCATGTCAAATTTCATAAAGATCGGCCCAGTAGTTTAGTCTGAATCGCTCTACACACACACACACACAGACAGACAGACAGACAGACAGACAGACACACGCACATACACCACGACCCTCGTTTCGATTCCCCCTCGATGTTAAAATATTTAGTCAAAACTTGACTAAATATAACAAGTCGCGTAAGGCGAAAATACAATATTTAGTCAAGTAGCTGTCGAACTCACAGAATGAAACTGAACGCAATGCCATTTTTCAGCAAGACCGTATACTCGTAGCATCGTCAGTCCACCGCTCATGGCAAAGGCAGTGAAATTGACAAGAAGAGCGGGGTAGTAGTTGCGCTAAGACGGATAGCACGCTTTTCTGTACCTCTCTTTGTTTTAACTTTCTGAGCGTGTTTTTAATCCAAACATATCATATCTATATGTTTTTGGAATCAGGAACTGACAAGGAATAAGATGAAAGTGTTTTTAAATTGATTTCGACAATTTAATTTTGATAATAATTTTTATATATTTAATTTTCAGAGCTTGTTTTTAATCCGAATATAACATATTTATATGTTTTTGGAATCAGCAAATGATGGAAAATAAGATAAACGTAAATTTGGATCGTTTTATAAATTTTTATTCTTTTTTACAATTTTCCGATTTTTAATGACCAAAGTCATTAATTAATTTTTAAGCCACCAAGCTGAAATGCAATACCGAAGTCCGGGCTTCGTCGAAGATTACTTGACCAAAATTTCAACCAATTTGGTTGAAAAATGAGGGCGTGACAGTGCCGCCTCAACTTTCACGAAAAGCCGGATATGACGTCATCAAAGACATTTATCCAAACAATGAAAAAAACGTTCGGGGATTTCATACCCAGGAACTCTCATGTCAAATTTCATAAAGATCGGTCCAGTAGTTTAGTCTGAATCGCTCTACACACACACACACACACACACAGACACACAGACACACACACACACGCACATACACCACGACCCTCGTTTCGATTCCCCCTCGATGTTAAAATATTTAGTCAAAACTTGACTAAATATAAACAAGTCGCGTAAGGCGAAAATACAATATTTAGTCAAGTAGCTGCCATTTTTCAGCAAGACCGTATACTCGTAGCATCGTCAGTCCACCGCTCATGGCAAAGGCAGTGAAATTGACAAGAAGAGCGGGGTAGCAGTTGCGCTAAGAAGGATAGCACGCTTTTCTGTACCTCTCTTTGTTTTAACTTTCTGAGCGTGTTTTTAATCCAAACATATCATATCTATATGTTTTTGGAATCAGGAACCGACAAGGAATAAGATGAAAGTGTTTTTAAATTGATTTGGACAATTTAATTTTGATAATAATTTTTATATATTTAATTTTCAGAGCTTGTTTTTAATCCGAATATAACATATTTATATGTTTTTGGAATCAGCAAATGATGGAGAATAAGATAAACGTAAATTTGGATCGTTTTATAAATTTTTATTTTTTTTTACAATTTTCAGATTTTTAATGACCAAAGTCATTAATTAATTTTTAAGCCACCAAGCTGAAATGCAATACCGAACCCCGGGCTTCGTCGAAGATTACTTGACCAAAATTTCAACCAATTTGGTTGAAAAATGAGGGCGTGACAGTGCCGCCTCAACTTTCACGAAAAGCCGGATATGACGTCATCAAAGACATTTATCAAAAAAATGAAAAAAACGTATGGGGATTTCATACCCAGGAACTCTCATGTCAAATTTCATAAAGATCGGTCCAGTAGTTTAGTCTGAATCGCTCTACACACACACACACACACACACACACACACACACACACATACACCACGACCCTCGTCTCGATTCCCCCCTCTACGTTAAATTATTTAGTCAAAACTTGACTAAATATAAAAAGAGAATCAGGGTGGTTCGTTGTTGAAATGTTACCACTGTCGTGGTCCCCACCCCTTCAGAAAATGTCCTCGCCTTCGTGGTGCTTTGGGTAAATCAGAAACCGCCGGAGTGACCTTGACCGCAGATGACTCTGGTAGTACCGTCAAGCGTGATTCAAAACCAATGTACACGGCGTGTATTGAAGACAAGCCGGTCGTAGCTCTGCGTGACACTGGATGTAGCACAATTGTGGTGAGCGCAGAGTGGTTACCCCCGGATGTTCAAAAAGTAGGTGAGACTGAAGTCGTAGGGTATGACTCGTCTGTGCGTGTCCACCCTATTGTTCTGGTGAACCTTGACACACCGTTCTTCGTAGGTCAGGTCAGGGCAGTGTCGGTGGAAAATGCCATTTACCCCGTGATAATTGGAAACACCGTGGTTTTCGCCAATCATTCCGAGCGAACTGTACCAGTACTTCCTTCGCGTACTGTTGTCGCGCCGGTGCAGACAAGAGCCCAAGCTCAACGTGAAGCTAAAGAGAAAACCCCGTTGCTGGTTTCTGAACCGGCAGGACCGAAATTGCCTTCCACTGATGTTGAGCGTTTGCAGCGTGAAGACGCCTCTTTGAACAGGTACTTTCAGCTCGCCGCGGGAAAGAAAGATGAAAACTCAAAGGTATTTTTCGAGGTCAGCAAAGGCCTGTTGTTTAGGAGATACGTAGACCCCGCCAGACGCGTATACAAACAACTCGTGGTTCCTACCCCACTTCGCGACAAAGTGATGACCGTAGCACATGATTCGCCCATGGCTGGGCACATGGGTATCAGACGTACCATTGACAGGGTTTGGCAGGTTTTCTATTGGCCAGGTATTTGCTCTCACATCCGCCGTTTTTGTCGCTCTTGTGACAAGTGCCAACGCACAACACCAAAAGGAAACTTGCGGAAAGTTCCCCTGGGTCACATGCCCATCATTGACGAAGCGTTTCGCCGCGTGGCCGTGGACATCGTCGGACCAATCATACCCATGTCAGGTCAGGGAAATCGGTTTATTTTGGTCATGGTAGACTTCGCCACCCGGTATCTGGAAGCCGTCCCGCTCCGGAACATTGACACGGTTTCAGTGGCCGAAGCACTCTGGCAAATGTGGACCAGAGTAGGAGTGCCTGAGGAAGTCCTCACAGACAGGGGCACGCAGTTCACCAGCGAGGTCATGGCGGAAGTGTACCGATTGCTTGGTATTCGGGGTTTAACTACTTCGCCGTATCACGCGCAAGCAAATGGACTCTGTGAGCGTTTTAACGCGACCCTGAAATCGATGCTCAAAAAGCTCTGCCGCGAGCGACCCACTGACTGGGATCGTTACATTCCCTCCGCACTGTTTGCTTACCGTGAAGTACCCCAGGAATCACTCAGATTCTCCCCATTTCAACTGCTTTATGGTCGTACCGTTCGCGGACCGATGAACTTGCTGCGTGACCTGTGGACTCACAATGAACAGGACGAAGTCCGCCTCACATCTGAGTACGTGTTCGAACTCCGCAACAGAATCGCGGAAACGTGCGAGCTTGCCCACCAAAACCTAGCCAACGCGGCAGCCCGCCAGAGGGCGGTGTTCAATCGCAAAACTGTCGACCGCACGTTTGAGCCAGGTGATGAAGTATTGCTGTTGTTACCTGAAAAACGGAACAAGCTCCAGGTGGCTTGGCAAGGTCCATACCCCGTGTTGGAACGCGTAGGACAATGTGACTACCGCATCAGGGTAGGGGTAAAGCCCAAACTGTATCACGCAAATCTGCTGAAGGCCTACATGCATAGAGAGAAAGTAGGTGTGGCCGCCATTGTCATGGAGGAAGATAGTGAGTCTGAGGACGATACACGTGTTGTTGGGTGCAAACCGGAGGTAGGCATCGCACTTCCCTCATTGCAAGCTACTGAGTTCGCTAAGGATGTTCGCGTTGCAGACACGCTGACAGATTCCCAGCGGGCTGACTTGAGAAAGATAGTGCAGGAGCATTCTGGCATTTTCACAGACATCCCCTTGAGCTGCAAAGCGGGTGAGTGCGAAATCGTGCTCGAGTCTGAAAAACCCGTCCGCGTGAAACAGTACCCGCTGCCTCATTCTCAGTCAGACTCGGTCCAAAGTGAAATCGACAGCATGCTAAAGCTAGGGGTGATAGAAAAAACATCGTCCCCATACTCTAGCCCCATCCTCTTGGTGAAGAAAAAAGATGGCACCATGCGGTTCTGTGTCGACTTTAGGCAACTGAACAAACAAGTCCGCTTTGATGCAGAACCACTTCCTGACATAGACAGTCTATTCGCAAGCCTCACTCATGCCCAATACTTTACCAAGCTAGACCTTACAAAAGGCTACTGGCAGATTCCACTGAAGGAGTCTGACAAGTGCAAGACAAGCTTCTCAGCACCGTCCGGTCAGTACCAATTTCGGACCATGCCATTTGGGTTAAAAACGGCCGGAGCGGTGTTCAGCCGAAGCATGAGGCAGATTCTCTCCCCTCTCGGCCTCCGCTGTGTCCACAATTTCATGGATGACATACTGATTGCCACTCGTTCCTGGAGCGAGCACTTGGCTGCTTTGAGAGCCGTCCTGGAACGGCTGGTTGAAGTGAACATGGCCGCCAGGCCAAAGAAATGTTTTCTGGGTTTCAAGCAGATCAGTTTTCTGGGACACCAGGTGGGGAGTGGAAAAGTGTGGCCTGAAGAAGACAAAGTAGAACGGGTGAAGAACGCAACCCGTCAAGAGAACAAACGTCAGTTGAGGGCATTTCTGGGTCTAGCTGGGTATTACCGCAGGTTTATCCCCAACTACGCCGCCGTGGCCTTGCCCTTGACCGACCTGACAAAGAAGAAAAGCCCTGAAAAGATCCCGTGGGATGATTCCTGTGAACGTGCATTCACCACTCTGAAGAACAGGTTGTCATCCTTCCCTGTAGTCCTCCTCCCAGATGACAAGCTTCCGTTCGTGCTTCGCACAGACGCATCCGGTACCGCTCTCGGCGCCGCCCTGTTGCAAGACCAGGGAAACGGGCTCCAACCCGTCGCGTATGCAAGCAAGAAGTTGAGTCCCGCGGAACGGAACTACTCAACGATTGAGCAAGAGTGCTTCGCTGTGGTGTACAGCATTCGCAAGTTCTACCCTTACGTGTACGGCCGTCACTTTGTGGTAGAGACCGATCACCACCCGTTGCAGTTCCTCAATCGGATTCGACCAACCAGTCGACGCTTGACTCATTGGGCGATGGAACTGCAGTCTCATTGCTTTGACGTGAGAAGCATCCCCGGGAAGGAAAATGTCGTGGCCGACTCCCTAAGTCGCATGTAGATAGGTATCAGTACTTTCGCCTTGTGTCAGACGGTATCCTCATGCGTTGGCCAATTTGTTCTGTATTTTAGAACGAAACCGGTGGTTTCGTCTTGAAAGGGGGGTTTGTCACGGACAACACACGAGGATATGCGTCTCCACTGTCTTTTTGCACTTTCAAGACGCTAGTGTATTACCGCGCGCTAATAAGACGCTAAGGGGAGACAACTAGAGGGAACGGAAGTAAAAGGACACACGTGAGGCAGACGTTCTTTTTACGCTTGACTCGGTGGCGAGAGGAGCTGAAGTTTTGTATGGGAGGGTCGGCGAGCATTCGGTTGTCGCCTGGAAGACCTTATTCATCCTACTCGTAGGGCGGAGGGCTACCCTAGTAGCTTAGCTATCCCAAGGATTAGTTGTATCCTGTCTTCAGTTGTCACCGGTTTTGTGTTGTTCATGAGCTGATGAGGTGAGACCACGTGTTCCATGTTAGTCATTGATAATTATGCTTAAACCAAGGGAAAGTGTTCCCTGTCCCCTTTCTTTGTTACCCATTCTGTAGTGGGTGTAGTATGTAATATTTTCTTTAAAATGCTGCTTTTGTTGATGCAATTTATGTAATTTTGCCGTTCATTGTTCTAAACATTTTCTCTTGTGTCCTTCGTTTTTTCTGGAAGCTAAATGAAAGTGAAACATGCTGTTATAATTAGGACAGGGGTTTAATCTTTTATTTTGGGGCTGGCTGGCACAGAGAGAGAATGTTTAGAATAGGCATTTGTGACAAAACACTGAGAGTGAATTAGTATTGTTCCAGCTCTCATCTCCTTGCTTCGCTTCGCTGGGTTCTTCTTCTTTTCATCTCATCGTCGTCATCGCACTTCGTCATATTCTCGTCTTGGGTCTGTGGGGCTTCACACCAGAAGGCGTAAAGCGGTTGAGCATGCAGAATTGGGTCTCTGTGACTGACTACGTGGCATCAGGGACGCGCTTCCACGCGACTTTCCATGGGCCACGCCTGTTGTGGAACTGCAGTAACTTTGTGCGAACTCTGAAGACGGACACTGGGTCACAATCTGCAGCTGAGTACTTTTCATTCTCTGCTCTGTAATAGCCACGCCCATCAGCTCCTCTGTTCTATAACCTGCAATATACATTTTTGTTTATTTTTCGTGGCTGAATAAACTTCTTGCCTATAGCTATACACAATTTGTTATGCCTTTGGCGATGGATACGTGACACCAATAAATACGGACCATAACTCAAGAACGAAAACTGCCACATATAGGGTCACATTCACCTTAACCGAAAGTCAGATTCCGTTACACGGGTCAAAACCAAACCGCTCTTCGCCAACTCAACACTTGGTTCCGTTATTGCCAGACAGCTGTCAACTCTCCCGCCAAAAATGTCCCACCGGCGTGGTTGCAGTGGTTGGCCTAATGAACTTAATCAATACCCTGGTGTTTATCTGCCTGCGCCGCTCGACAAAGATGCCGTCAGAGGGAGCTGAAGTCACGCGTGAATTATTCATTATAACCATGCGTGGACCCCTACTTCTTCCTCTCCCCTCTTCTATCACCCTCCTCCCCTTCCCACTCACCCTTCCGTATTAAGATGTTTTTGTGTGTTGTCTGCCCACAGTCACAGAAAATGACGTATGGTAAATTACCACTGTGATTTGTGGGACATGCAATCACAACCGGGGTAATTATTTTGTGTGCGTGACTCTCTGTCTCTGTCTCCCCGTGTGTGTGTGTGTGTGTGTGTGTGTGTGTGTGTGTGTGTGTGTGTGTGTGTGTGTGCCTGCCCGTGTTGGTACAAGTACGTCTGTGTCTATTCGTCTGTCAGCGCCTGTCAAGTTAATCTAACTGCATCTGTTGGTCGGCCGGTACGTGCAAGCGTTTTCTTGTTTCATTACCACGCTTTCATTGTAACGATATCTGGGGGATGAATCCTTTTTGTTTTGGACGATGACTATTCATTACTTATATTATGCCATTTGTTGTCTTCTTGTTTATAATAGTTGTTGTTGGTGCCGCTGTCGTCATTTTTCTAGTGCGGTTTTTGATAGACATCAACAGATTGTTCAACCTCTGCTTTTTCGGAAACATAATCTTTGCTCTGTGTTCGCCGGTAGTGGTGTTTCGTGCTACTTAGCGCACGCACTTTAATTTGCGCTGGAACTTTTTGTGTCTTTGCTTCACGAAAGCGTGGTTCAGTCGCTCCAATTGTTTGTCAATTAAAGGCCTTGGTGTTCATCAACAGCTTGACCGATGTCAGGGACATCACGCATGCACGCAATGTTTTGTCCCTAGTTGCCACGCTTGAGTGGCATGCATGTCTTTCAATTACACCCAGAAATACGGTGCGTGAAATCACGCACGCGAAGATGTTGATGAGAAGGTTGAGTTAAAGGTTCCCTCCTTCTAGTGTGAACGGCGACCATGTGCACCGTCTCAGATCTGTTCTGTCCAGGCTTTTACATCGGATAAGACCATCCCTCCACTTGGACGCATACCAATTTAGTTAATGGAAGGCTAAAGTAACGTCGCCAGTTGACACTGGTGTCCTTGTACTTGTATATCTGCGACGCTTCAGCTTTATTATTTTTTTAAACCTGTTCGCCGATCTTGATGAAGTCACGTCGCAAAGTGACACAGGTGTCCTTGTGCTTGTATTTCTGCGACGCTTGAGCTTTATTCTTTTTAAACCTGTTTGCCGATCTTGATGAAGTCACGTCGCAAAGTGACACACGTGTCCTTGTATTTGTATTTCTGCGACGCTTGAGCTTTATTCTTTTTAAACCTGTTCGCCAATCTTGATGAAGTCATGTCGCATATTGACACTGGTGTCCTTGTACTTGTATATCTGCGACGCTTCAGCTTTATTATTTTTTTTAAACCTGTTTGCCGATCTTGATGAAGTCACGCCAAAAGTTGACGCTGGTGTCCTTGTAGATGTACTTCTGCGACGCTTAAGGGTTTTGTTTTTAAACCTGTTCGCCGATCTTGATAAAGATCCTGATCTTAATATACAAATTAATTCAACAATACATTCCAACTAAAAGCAATCACAGCCAGGCTCTTGGTTTTTGCATGGGACCAGATAAAACACACACACACACACACACACACACACACACACACACACACACACACACACACACACACACACACACACACACACACACACACACACACACACACACAAAACAACCTCCAAAAGACTGGAAGGATGTACCTGTGATGGTTGACGTGATGCGCTCTACTGGGGAAGGAAGGAATCTTTTAAGTTGTGAAGAAATAGACCACTTCGGGAGGCTCAGAAGCTTTAAATCGTGATGGTGTCTTTACCATCATGTGCCCTATATTTCAGAATTCTGATATATTCATGTTCAAGAAACCTTTTGCTGTCACCTTTTCTCTTTCATGTGCGATCTTGCTCGGACGTTCCAAAAAGAAAACTTACGAACGATTTGAATTGTGTGTAATTTAAAAGAGAAAGAAAACCTACTGCTCTACAAATGGTGGGCAATAAAATAAGATGAATGAAGAAAACAGAAGTTAGAATAAAATAAAATGAAATAAAATGAAATAAAATAGACGAATAAAATGGACTTAACTAAATAAATTAACATAAAATAAGATAAATAAAATAAAATGAGCAAAAAGCATAAGGTTAAAAAAATAAACTGATCTAAACATATTTTAACTCAACTCAACTCAACTCGACTAAATGAATGGAAATAAATGCAATACAACTCGATGGTTCTGAAAGTTCAAAATGACGACTGCAGTGCAAAGAAAGAGCAACCACGCTGCGTAAATTAGGCCATCGTTACACCTACATTCCTACTGCTATACTAGCGCAGACCTATCGGTATAGATCTTGACAAAACGACAACAAGGACAATCAAATAGTGCATTGGATCCGAAGACCTAATATCAATAGTCACATGTGTTGGCATGAAGTTCATATATTAATATTCTTATTGCTGTTAGTGTATTTAGTCGATTTTTCTTGTCAGCAGATAATGATGACGTGGGTCTGACAGTGCATGTTTTTTGTCTTTGTAGTAACGTCAAGATTTATTGGGTCACGCAGCGGTCGATCTAAAATATGATGTTTGTTTTGTTTTGCATGCACATTAAAGTGACTGAGGGCTGACTAAAAGGGGGCAATGAACCGTAAGTGGGACTAATCGGTAAAGCTGTTTTTCACGGAAAGTGTGCAGTCTTTAAAACATGTCAAATAGCTGTTTCAAAAACAATACTGACTGAAAGATAGAACGAAAACGCAAACACACATATATACGCACGCACACATGTGCGCACGTACGCATACAGGTACGCACGCACGCGCTCAAGCATGCAAGCACGAGCGCGCACACGAAAAAATACACTCACACACACAGACACACATAGACAGACACAGGCACAGACACAGACACAGACAGAGAAACCAACAGACTGACCGACCGACCGACCGACCGACAGACAGACAGATACTCATGCACACACACGCACACACACACAAACACACACACACACACACACACGCACGCACACGCACACGCATACACGCACGCACGCACGCACGACACACACACACACACACACACACACACACACACACACACACACACACACACACACGAGGGCACGGATGATTGCACGTACCACCCCACCCCCAACACATACACACCCTTACACACATTGGGCTCAATAAGTCGTGACATTATAAACTTTTGTCATCATAGGATATAGTGCATTCGTATGATGTCAGCAATCTTTATCCTATCATGCAAAGACTATAGTAAAGTTGTTACGGTAACCAGCCGCAGCTGTGAGGAAATCGTTTGTGAGAATGTCGACGGAAAACAACAACAGATAAGCTACGTCATGCTAATCAATTATGTCACAAAGGAGAGAAAAGCAGAAACGATAATTATGAGGAGAAGCATAAACAAAAAGACCAAGGCCATTGCAGTCAAGGTCACTGGCGTGAAAAATTAATCCATCATATCATGTAGGCTAAAGAGACATTTCCAAACAACTAAAAGGCAACACAGTTGTGCTTGATTAAAAAAAAGACTTGATTTACTTCAGAACAAAGTAAACTATGTGTTAGTCTTTTTAAATGTGAACTATTTGTGTATGACTGGCTGGCTGGTTGTTTGACTGTCTAACTGTTTTGTCCGTCTGTCCATTCGCTTATCTAAAAGCATTGCTTCCGAAACTTAGTTCATAACGTTCATTTCCTTGTGTTCCATTGGTTGCTCTTTCTCTCTCTCTCTCTCTTTCTCTCTCTCTCTCTCTCTCTCTCTCTCTCTCTCTCTCTCTCTCTCTCTCTCTCTCTCTCTCTCTCTCTCCCTTACTGTGTCTGTATCTCAGTGAGTGTGTGTGTGTATCTCAAGAGAAGAGAGAGAGAGAGAGAGAGAGAGAGAGAGAGAGAGAGAGGGGGAAAGAGAGAGAGAGAAAGAGATAAAGAGAGGGGAGAGCTTTTTGATTGTCAATTAGTAGAAATATGTGACCTGTCTGTCTGTCTGCCCGTCGGTCTTTGTCGGTCTGTGTCTATCTCTTTCTGTCTCTGTCTGTTTGTCTCCCCTTCTATATCTCTGTCTGTCTTTGTCTCCCTGTCTGATCTCTCGCTCTCTCTTTTTGTCGGCCTGTCTGCGCTTTCTCCCCCTCTCTCACTGTGTTCTTTTCCTTTTACTTTTGTACAAGATGTAGAAATGATATCCTTGTAATTCGCGCACAGTAAAAGTACAGTTCCAATATATCTCACTTCCTCCTCCTTTTTTTCATTCCTCCGCATGTTAAGACTGGCCTTTTTCGTGCGTAGACCCCCCTCCCCTATCCTTTTCTTACCCTCCGTCTTTAGAAGAACAAAAATCGTTATATCGTTCTGATATTCGCTTTGTAAATCACCACCAGCGTACACCTTATTCCTTTACGATCATTGGCCTTCGCTGCATATCATGTGACCGTCAGATCTGAATCGAGGAACATGGATTCCATTTTTAACGAGCGCGGCGTTCCTTTAGCACGGGCATAAAAGTGCTTTATGAGGAATGATATTTGCATGTGCTTGAAGATCCCCAAAGCTCTTCGATCAAGAAGGAAGAGGTGGACCTTCTATAGGAAGGAAAATGAGACCCGAAAGGCGAGCAGGATGTGGCGAAAGAGAACTGAAGGAACGGGATTATATTGCATTTTAGACAAAGAAGACCTGCTTCTTGGGAGTTTCTCGTCTTTTCTTTGGTCGTGATCTTCACTGACACAACTCCATGCTCGCAGAATCCTGTAAGCCTTTTTTTTGGCGGCGTGTTCTTCCCCAGTGGAGCCGTTTTATGGAATTGATTGGGACACTTCTTGGTATTGATAATTTTGTTACTTGTAGAAAGGAGAGCAGTGAACATGGTTCGATGGAAGATATGGAGAATAGCTGAGGGGGGGGGGGGAGTGGTTGAGTGGGGCTGGCTAAGCCAAAGAAAATGAGAGAGGGGGAGGCGGAGAGAAAGAGAGAGAGAAAGATAGATAGATAGATAGAGAGAGAGAGAGAGAGAGAGAGAGAGAGAGAGAGAGAGAGAGAGAGAGAGAGAGAGAGAGGAAGAGAGAGACAGATAGACAGACAGACAGACAGACAGACAGACAGACAGAAGGGAGGGAAGAGAAAGACATGGAGAGAGATGGCATTAAATGAGAGAGAGAGAGAGAGAGAGAGAGAGAGAGAGAGAGAGAGAGAGGGAGGGGGAGGGGGAGAGGGGGGCAGGCATGGATAATAATCGTCAAATGTGTAACATACATGTATTTGGATCGATGTTAAAGGCACAGTAAGCCTCCCATAAACCATCACAGATACTGTCAGGCTTTTACACACAGTACAAACACCCTTCCATTTGAACGCTCACCAAACGGGAACATCCTAGATGCCCTACGTAAAGAGCGAGCAATTTTTAAAGAATTAATTTTGCAGATTGTCTCGGACACTTTTTGGACCCATCCTGAACTCAGGTCAAAAATGAGTTACTTCCCTTCGGGTCTCATTCTAAACTGGCGATAGCCGTGGACCGAAGAATGTTTTTGGACCATGGTGCGTTTTTGCGCTGGACCTAACTTTTAAAATCTAAATAATAAATTGACAGCTTGTTACACAAACATTCTTTTCTTTTTTCATCAAGACAAGATCAGTACAATTCGAAGTTGTGAAAGTTTAAAAAAAGAAAAGCCCGGAAGCAGGGTCACGCAAGGGTCGTAGCAGACGACGGTTTATGCATATCGCCAGTTCCTCTCAACAGTCAAAAGCCATCGCTAGAGTTCTTGTGAACCACAGCCGTTTGTTTCGTGCATAAAAACGTGCTATTGCAGATAAGCTCACATCGAGTCGCATTCAACTTACTAACTGACGACTACATTGTGGAAAAGGGAAACTGGATCACACGGGTTCACGATGGCTCAGGGGTAAATAAACCACGCAAAAATAAATTCTTTGAAAATTGTTCGCTCTTTACCAGACCAAATAGCCTGGACCGCCAACTCGTCACGTGACCCTTCGAGGTTACGACTCTCGACTTTCAGGGGCGCGTCGCGTCCGGTTTGAAAGGCTAGCGATTCGAAGACAGTGAAAAGAAATCACGCTCCAGTTATTTGTGACAATGGGAGGTGACAATGAACTGGATTTTCCAAAACTCCAAACTAAACTTAACAAAACTCATCGAAAAACATGTTCCATATGCACTTTTGCTGAGTTTATTTTAGCATTTTCAGAACTTACCTCGGCAACTTCGTCCATGTTTACAATCAACACCGGACATCACGTCCCCCTGATTTCTGAAAGGCCATGTAAGCGTAGGTTCCTAAATGCGAGAGGCGCTACCTCGTAATAGAGAGAAAGAGCGGAGAGAGAGCTAGTTGGCGGTCCAGGATAAATGGTCCATGCTCTTTACGGAGGGCACCTAGGGTGTTCTCAATCGGTGAGTGTTTAAATGAAAGGGTGTTTGTACTGTGTGTAAAAGCCTGACCGTATCTGTGATGGTTTACGGGAGGCTTACTGTGCCTTTAACATTGTATACCTTCTCCCTCTCTCTCACTCTGTTTGCCCATCATTTTCTTCTTTGTCAAATTTTAACGAGACTTCAGTAATAAAACAATTAGGAGATAGATGTATGTTTACCTTAAAAAAAAGTCCAATCAATTTACCTTCTCACCGTTACAGTTTCTACTTGAGAGTTAAGACCACAACTGCAGTCTTCAAAACCCGCTAATTTCCAATCTTCTCCAGGACGAAATAGAAAACTCAAATGAATTAATTAAACTGGGACTGCATGTACCTGCTGATTCCGAAGATGTCTCAGTGGTAATGGGACAGCAGTCGTCGTGACCTGTGGAGTCTTCATCGAGTCCGCACTGACCTCGCATGCCAAAGGTCAGTGTTAGAAATGTTGTAATAGACCCCTCATACATACGCATGCGCTGGTCCAGGGACGATATAGAGAAATATCTACCTCATGCATACGCATGTGTGTCGCCGTAGAGTCCAAGTAGTGACAAGAGTGATGCCAAAAGAAATAAGTCGTGTATGATTATTTTGGTATGAACTGGACTGTGTTGGTCCCTTGTGGTAACGATCTGGGTGGAGGTTGCGTCTCAAGAAAAGGCCGACGAGCTTCGCTCGTGAAGATCATGGCATCGTTGGTTGTGCTAAAAGTACACTCTAATTTTCGTTTGCCCCTGTTTATTTACGAGGGCTAACAGAGAAATACCGAGCCCGGCCAGTAAAAATAGACGTAGACATTCAAAACATATGGCATTAATGAAGAAAGGTTCCTATTGAGACGTCATGCAAAATAACACGTATTTTAACGAGCTAGTTTGTGTGCCTATATAGGCTTCTTACAGTACCCCACTGTTTACCCGAACAAAGGAGGAAACCAATAAAGAGCAGTGATCCAAAATTTGCAAATAAAAATATTTACCTCGCTGGAAACCCATGATGACATGACGGAATTGGAAACATTTTGCAGGGATCCCCCTTCATTGCTTACTTATTTTTTTTTTTAGATACTGTTTTACGACTGTCAATTCAGCCGACGAAGAGGAAAAGTTGCTGAGGTTATACTGCACTTACACATTTGGCAAGTTTCCTTTGTTTTGTGTCGGAGACTGGTTTATTCCTTGAATATCAGCGTAGAAGCTGATCGTCTCTTATTTTATACTGACTTGTATTTACGATATAACCTTACTTTGGGCATTGCCGCCACAAATCTTCATCGTCAGAAGAAACTAACTTATTTCAGACTGATGCATATTTTTCCACTTTGAGTTATGCTTTTGGTTTGAATGTCGTAGTGCACTTCTGTGTTTATTTATTCATCAAATCTGATCTTTGTTCTGTGAAGACCGTCCCGCGGTACGACATCAGAAATAAGACATAATCCTTTACTACAGCCGTGTGCATTATACATAAAGAATATATTGTGGCTTGGGATTAAAATCAATATATCGAAACGCAATACACAACCTCACAAAGTGCTCATTCACTCGTTCTCTCTTTATCTTTTTCTCTCTCTATCGCGCGTGCGCGCATACGCACGCACGCACGCACTTATACACACATATAAACATTCAGACACACACACACACACACACACACGCGCACGCACGCACGCACACACACACACACACACTCACGCATACACCCACACACACACACACACACCCCCCCCCACAGACACCTGCAAACTGAAGATGCTGATATATCCATGCAGTGTTTTTTGTGTTTGTTTTGTGTTTTGTTTTTCTTTTTGTGTGCAGTGTACGTTGCAACGAACTGTGCTCGAGCTTTCTCGGGAGAGTTTCCATAAGCTTGCAGACTACGATATTAATTCTACCTTGGAACAGTGCCATTAGGTCACTGGGTCTCCTACTTATGGTTGCGCGAAGACTTGATTCAGTTAAGTGAATCCCACACTGTTTTTATAACACCCTCTTTCTTCCTTTCTTTTTTTCTTTATCTCTCTCTTCCTCCTTACTTCCCTCCCCTCTCTGTCTCTGTGTCTCTGTCTCTGTGTCTCTGTCTCTGTCTCTCTCTGTCTCTGTCTCTCTGTCTCTGTCTCTCTCTCTGTCTCTCTCTCTGTCTGTCTGTCTGTCTCTCTCTGTCTCTGTCTCTCTGTCTCTCTCTCTCTCTCTCTCGCTCTTCCTCTGTGTTTCTCTCTCTTGCTTCACTGCTTCTAGCGCACTACCCTAATTTAAGTCGCGTTTGAATGCTGCTACGACCATGTGTGTGTGTGTGTGTGTGTGCAGGCCCTTCGGGAATCATATCTCAAGACGTCTGGCCAAGCTGAGATGGACAGATATGTAAATGCCGACCCACAAACGTCTTAGCACTAACACAATTAGCACGACTTTTGGCATTGACAGTGCGACCCAGCACAGCAATACAGAGAGAGAGAGAGAGAGAGAGAGAGAGAGAGAGAGAGAGAGAGAGAGAGAGAGAGAGAGAGAGAGAGAGAGAGAGAGAGAGAGAGAGAGAGAGAAACTGAACCGTATTACTAAAGGATACAGGTTATAGGCAAAGAGGTTCCTGATTTGGCCTATTATGGTCCGCTGGACCCGAAAAGCAAAAGCTAACTAATTAAATAGGCAAAGTGTAATCTTACAACCCGTCCCTTATACAAACACTAAATACAGACGCACACTACATAAAAAAGAGGAGACTTAAACTACGAAAAGAAAAAACAGTTCAATAATACAAAATACAAGTGTTTGTAATTTTTGAGTTTCAAATATTAAGTAGAAAATTTGATTTGTAAATAAAATTATAAGGAATATTTCCATTGTAAAGAGAAAATGTCCATGTCTCGTGAGTGTAATATACCTCTATGTTGGAGTTAAAAAGAAGAAAAAAAGACCAATGAAGAAGGATGCTCACCGCCACTGCAAATGCAACACAGTTGTATTATATGCATTGCAAATGAAAATCCAAAACGAGTGATTAATTTCTCTTGCTTTAAAACCCACGACATTTGGCATTGACAGTGCGACGAAAGTGACTTCGGTCGCGTATTATATTCGAATAGTCATAAGATATGCCTACCTTTTGTAATCAATATATACTCTGACATCTTTAGGCGCGATTTATCATTGAAATGTTTTTAAAAATCAAGTTTAAAAGCCGTAAAGCAAGCTTGAATTGGGTAAGTGAGTGACTGAGCAGACGAAAGAAATTTCAAGATGGCGACCCAAACATCAGACCGACTCAACTTTTCAGTCGGCTGATCAAGCCGTCTAGAGGAGAAAAATGCACGAAGCAGTTAAAGTTTATGGTTTGTTAGGTAGTGGCCTGAGTGTCTGATGCGTTTCAGCAGAAGTGAGGCAGCTGGTATTATCTGATCGACGCTTCCGAACCGGCGCGACCAGCGAAACGAAATTCTGTACTAGCAACACGTGCGTGAGAGAGAGAGAGAGAGAGAGAGAGAGAGAGAGAGAGAGAGAGAGAGAGAGAGAGAGAGAGAGAGAGAGAGAGAGAGAGAGAGATCAAATCAAATCAAATCAAATCAAATCAAATTTTATTTTACGAGGGTTGTGGCATAAGCAATATAAACGAGCTTCTTTTCAACCAGTCCTCGCCTAGAGAGGGACTATTCTAATCTTAAATACATATATATACAAACGTAAAACAATTACAAAAGATAAGCATGACAGTACAATTTTTTTTTTAAAAAGGCAGAAAAACTATTCACAGGACTATATACACGTTGTAGGCTATACATACATTCTTGCGTTATGAAACACTGATGCTTTATGGACAGATATGATCAATATGAAAATAATCAGAACGAAGAGAGAAAGAGAGAGAGAGGGGAAGAGAGAGAGAGAGAGAGAGAGAGAGAGAGAGAGAGAGAGAGAGAGAGAGAGAGAGAGAGAGAGAGAGAGAGATACTGAGAGAGACAGACAGGCAGACAAACATAAACATAGACATAGACAAAGAGACCGACAAACAGGGACAGAGACATGGACATAGACATGGCCAGAGAGGCCGACAGACAGAGACACAGACACAGACACAGAGAGGCGTAGCAATCCAATAAGAAGAGGTCCGGTGGGAGATTGCGATCCGAGTTCGGGGATGGGCGTTGGGAAGCAATGTCAATTACTTGCAGTTTGGCACGGCGTCGAGAGGTTACATTGACTTTGATGCTAGAGATATGGAGTTGACGTGCTTATTCTTGAAAATCCGTACTAAGCAACCAGAAGAATACCGCTAGCGTTGTTTAGGAAGATGCCAGCAGCAGTAACATAGACACGCCATTCTGTACCTGCCTAACAAAATACAGTTCCAACCATCTACCGCCTTGTTGAGTCTGTTTTGCCATTCCGTACCATTTTTGAGGTGTTCAGCAAGAGACAAAAAGTAATGACCTATAAACGTGCATTTAGCCATAGAACCCCCTTACTATAAACTGATCTGTGCTCACGTCGTGTTTTACACGTGAAAATCGTAAATATGTACTAAACGTTAATAAATGTATATACAAATGTTTATATAAAAATAAAGGCTGCTTAATTAACTCGGAGTTTGGGAATTAGTTGTACAATGATACATATGTTGTAAGACATCCAAAAGTCTACGAAAAGTGGAGGAAATCTGAAAAAAGTGCAGGTGCGTTCACAGACTTTATGACAAGAAAACCTTGAGAAACAGGGACTTAAATCAGAGGAGGGGCTCAACACAGAGGTTTCACTGTACTACTAGTAGATGCAGTTGTTGTTGCTGTTGATGTTGTTAGTAATCGTGTTCTTCTTCTTCGTCTTCTTCTTCTGCTGCTTCTGGCTGTT
>NC_090246.1:33376577-33379077 GCF_037325665.1 Littorina saxatilis
ATGCGGCGAAGAGATCAAGATAAACAGAAGAAAGTGTGGACCTTTTCATCTATCTAGCTGGCTGGCTGTCTGTCTATGTGGCTGTCTGTCTGTCTGGCTGGCTCTTTTTCTGTCTGGCTGTCTGTCTGTGTTTTTATGTATTTGTCTGTGTCTGTCTGTCTGTCTGTCTGTCTGTCTGTCTGTCTGTCTGTCTGTCTGTCTGTCTGTCTGTCTGTCTGTGTTGGTCGGTCTGTCTCTCTATCTTTGTGTTAAGGACTGTTATTGTATGTGTTAAGGTCTCTGATTGTGCACACCCGTTTTTTTTTAACGGATGAATCTAGGAACGGGTCAGTCCTAGGAGTCCAGTAACCACGGGTCCAGCGAAGGAGGTATAGTAGCTAGGACACCTTGTAACAGTAACCATCCCAAGAAATATAAACTATTAA
This sequence comes from Littorina saxatilis, assembly GCF_037325665.1. Lineage (NCBI taxonomy): Eukaryota > Metazoa > Mollusca > Gastropoda > Littorinimorpha > Littorinidae > Littorina > Littorina saxatilis. The sequence goes on from NC_090246.1 coordinate 33,377,003, forward strand.
ACTTTGCAGTCTTTCCCTTTAGAAAATGTGGGAGAAAATGCAAGTAAGTTGTTCTTATTTTTCTCTCGAAGAGGGGAACAAGCCTTTCTGGTTGAATACAGCGTCTTGCCAACTCTTGGATCGATGATAAGGGTAATGGGAAGGGGTGTAGGGTGGGGGTGAGTCTAGGGGGGGTCAGCAACAAAATACCGGGTGTCAAAACATCCTGGCAAGAACTTCAGTCTGTATTTCTTTGAGAAACTGGGAGATGGTGCAAGAATGTGTTAGGTGGGGTGGGTGGGTGGGGGAGGGGGTGGGGGGTGGGGTTATCTTGATAAAGGAAACAAAACATTTCTTTGATGAAATCCAGCAAAATCTTAACATGCAGTCTTTATCTTCGAGAAATAAGGAGATGGTGCAAGTTGGTTGTTTGTTGTTGTTGTTGGTTTTTCTTGAAGGAGAGAAAGCGTCTCTGTGATTGAATCTGACAAAGAGACCGTTCTTGATTCAATAATCACAGGAACAGCAAGGGGGAAAACAAAACACCCCAAGTCAGACCATGCTAGCAAGCTTCACACACGATCTGTCTTTTCCTGGGGAAACAATGTGAGGCAAACAAACCTGGTCGGCCGGTGTTGTTCTGCTTGAGGGAAATATGTCTTGTAGAGTTAGGTGGAAGAGGTGAAGGGATGGACTAAAGTATTGCCGCACAGCTTGTAAGCCTGTCTGTTTGGTGTAGTCTAAACTGATGAAGTGCGTACGTGTCTGTCTGTCTGTCTGTCTGTCTGTCTGTCTGTCTGTCTGTCTGTCTGTCTGTCTGTCTGTGTGTGTGTAGTGCGCGCCCTGCGAAAGGTGTTTGCGATGGATAGTAAACAAAGAGAGCCATGCATCCACAGCCACTCTCGCAGTGTTTTCATGGAAAGTTGAACATAAAAGTCGATCAGTTGAAGCAGGGTTGGAGTCGAGAGGAGCTGAAGCTGGAAATGGAAAGAAAATAAGACAATTCTGAAACGTCTTTCATCTCTGCCCCCTCTCCACGGCGGTTACTACAACTTCCAGCCTGATTTACAGGAGAGAAAGAGTAAGGTCCCAGGACAAGCATAGGAGCGGGTGTGGACGTGCTCTTTTTGCAAGAACTCCTCGGAAGAAAACGTAAAAATGGAAGCAAGAATTGGATGTCCTGGGGCTCATAAAATGCTCAGAAACCGAGAGCAGCTATCTCTGTCACTATTTCTGTATTTTGCTGTGTCTCTGTTTCTCTCTCTGTCTCTGTCTCCCTCTCTCTTCCCTCCCCCCTCTCTCTCTCTCTCTCTCGCCCCCTCTCTCTTTCTCTCCCTCTCTCTCTCTCACTCTCTCTGTCTGTCTGTCTCTCTCTCTCTCTTTCTCTCTCTCTCTGTCTCTCTCTCTCTCTCTGTCTCTCTCTCTCTTTCTTTCTCTCTTTCTCTCTCTCTGTCTGTCTCTCTCTCTCTGTCTCTCTCTCTCTCTCTCTCTCTCTCTCTCTCTCTCTCTCTCTCTCTCTCTCTCTCCCCTCCTGTCTCTCTGTCTCTCTCGTTTTTACACCCTCTTGTCTTTTTCATCCCTGTCATCTTTCGCTGATTCTTGGAACGGGCCACTTCTGGAATTGATACACACGGGTACAGCAAGAACACACTTTGTCCTTGTTGGACAAGTTTCTTTCTGAGGGACAAACCGGGGTTCAGAGAAAATCTTTCGGATGTGTGCAAGCTGAACTATCTGGCCGTGTTTTTGCATTGACAGCTCCTTCTTGGAAGAGAAAGGCAGTGATGAAAAGAATCGATGCAAAGTTTGGTCTTTATCTCTTGGTGTGTTTTTTTCCCATCAAAAATAAGCCCCAACAAACACACAACCACACAGACACCCCCCTACACACAATCACACATACACACAACCCACGTCCACCACCCCCCCCCCCCCTCTCTCTCTCTCTCTCTCTCTCTCTCTCTCTCTCTTATCCCCCAACAAATAAGAAATGCAACTTCAGTGAAATTGTTTAAGAGACAGTCACGTTCACACATCATTCGTGAATGAAATGTCTTGTTCGATTGTTATTTTGTTGAACATTTTGTACTAGTGTT
>NC_090246.1:33384077-33420245 GCF_037325665.1 Littorina saxatilis
ACGGCGACAAAATGGCCCCTCATCCACTGGGGAAATCATTCAAGCAGCCCTGGGGTAAGGCCCCCTCTAGCGGTGTCGCTAGTTCCGCTGAAGTGTTCTAATCCAGTTTGTTTGACGTTCCTCTGGTGAGGGGGGGGGGGGGATGGGGGTGACCCGGCCGGCCGCAGTGAAGTTCGGATTTTTCCCCTCGTCTCCCCTTTTACGCTTTGTTCTTCTTTTTCTCTTCCTCTTTCTTTATTCTCTGTCTTTCTCTCCAACACCCCTCCCCCTTCCCCCCCCCCCCCCCCCCCCCCCCCCCCCCCCATGCAGCCCCCGCCCACCCGAACGTGCTGCTGCAACCTCCACCTGCCCCTTCACCTCTATCTGCTTGTTTGTCCGCTTTTCCTTCTCTTCGTCCTGATCGTCCTCCATTCCTTTTTTTCTTTCTTGTCCTTCTTTTCTGCTTCCGGCTCTCCCATCCTCCTTCTTACTATCGTATTTTCTTATTTCTCTTCCTCAACTTCTTCCTTTCCTTTCTCCTCCTTCCCCTCCTCCTCCTCCTCCGTCAGTTGCGTTTGTCATATCGCCCCTTCCCATAGTCCTCTTCCACTTCCTTGATACGTAGGAGATGCGCGTGCGCGCGTTCCGCAAAGTTTGCTCCAAATTGGGTGTGTTTGCGCAACGCACAGGGCGCACGTGTTTGTTGACCATGGCTGAGTCTAGAGGGGGGGGGGGCATTTCCCGACCAAAAGGGGATCCCTGGGCTATTGACCTCAACGGGTAAACAGATATTCAATTCAATTTGTCACTGTAAATAGTACTAGCTCCACAAGGCCGCTTTCCAATGGGTCTCAGGTCTATCCATTTCCGCGGAGGAATATTGAATCGTCCGATTCACGCGTCTGCCGAAATGAGCGAAGAGTAGCTGCCCTTTAAACAGGAAGTCACGTGCCGACGTTACCTTAACTTCGTTGGCTGTTCAGACGGGCGGAAGCAAAGAGACTACAGGGACAGCCAATCAAAATGAACACTGAAGTATACGCTGAGGTATACTTCTGATAATTACACACCGTGCAAAACCGTCTGTGAGCAATATCATCCCACGCATGGCGATTCCCTTTCAAAGCTGTTGCCTTTTCCCGAAGCCATACATGGCTCGTGATTTGCTATGATTGTTCTGTGACTGCACCATTTCTTTTTGAGTAAATGTTATTGTATAAGTAAAATATGTGTTCGTAATGCGAAGAGAAACCCTTGCAACGGGCGTAGCAACAGATATTTGATTGGGTAAAAATGAAACGAGAATGTCTATGGATAATCTGTTTACCGAAAAATTGAAATCTTTACATCGTTTGTGTCTCTGTGATTGTTTTGTTGTTTTAGACAATGGGGAACAAGATCTACATCGTTGTCAATGAATCATGAAAGTTCTTGAATCCACCTCTAGTTTTCCGCATTTGACGTTTTGCTTTGCGCACTATCGTTCGAATAATTTATTCTTGCTTTGTTTGAGTGATTGTTTTATATTTCACTTTGGTTGAGAGAACTGGGATACTTTGGAGGAAGAGAAAAGGAATGATTGTGCTCCCTAAACGTTTTTTGGATCGTTTTTGTGTGTATGGTGTTTGCATTTGTTGTTGGTGTTTGTTTTTGTAATAGTTACTCCGGGACAGAAATTGTAGTACAAGTATGTCACAGACACTCCTGAACATTTATTATCAGTGCATTCTGATGCAATTCTACTCGTGCACAGTTTATAGCCACACCGACCGCATGACTCGCGACCATCCCGATGGGATTATATTTCAAGGATACATTTCCTCGCAGCCATCTCCCATATGAACGTGAGTGTATGAACGTCATTAGACTCACACTGAAGACTTTAAACCGCAAGAGATCGGAAAACTGCATTTAGTCTAGACGATTTATACAGACTATTAAAGATGATCGGATTGTAGCTAGATCTGGCATTAAAGATTGCAGGGCTTTTAGCGCTTTTTTCGTCTTTTTTTTATATTTTTTATGTTTTTCGTTTTTCTGTCAGTTTCTGCAGCTTTCAGGTATTCTTTTCTGTACGTTCCTTCCTTCCTTGCGTTGTTTTGTCGGTATATTTGGATTAACGACACTAGTGAACAGCACGGTCGCGATATAACCTTCGTGGTTGAAAACGACGTTAAACACCAAATAAAGACAGAAAGTGAACAGCAGTAGGGACAAATAGACAGAAAGAAAGGCACACACACACACACACACACACACACACACACACATTCACACACACATACACATACATACACACACACACACGCGCACACACACGCGCGAGCACAAACACACACACACATACATACACACACACATACACATATACACACACACACACTTACACACACTTACACACACACACACTCTTTCTCTCTCTCTCTCTCTCCCTATCTCTCTCTCTCTCTTTCTCTCTCCCTCTCTATCTCTCTCTCTCTCTCTCTCGCTCTCTCTCTCTCTCTCTCCCTCTCTCTCTCTCTCTCGCTCTCTCTCTCCCTCTCTCTCTCTCTCTCTCTCTGTCTCTCTCTCTCTCCCTCTCTCTGTCTGTCTCTCTCTCTCTCCCTCTCTCTCTCTCTCTGTCTCTCTCTCTCCCTCTCTCTCTCTCCGTCTGTCTGTCTCTGTGTCTCTCTCTCTCTCTCTCTCTCTCTCTCTCTCTCTCTCTCTCTCTCTCTCTCTCTCTCTCTCTCTCTCTCTCTGTTAGGACCACTTTTTACCTACAACGGTAAATCTACGATGCCACGCATTTTTTATCTCCTATCTCCAAAGCTCCAAATCCCTCCCCCGCCCCTCCTCGAGCTGCTTAATCTCCCTCATTCGCCCCCTCAACGAAGAAGAGGACAACATGCTTTTTCACCCTGTGTCAGTTTAGTGTCAGCACAAAAAGCAGCACGACATCCTTGGAGCTCTCGCGGAACTCTGCAATGCCACTCATTCAGGGGGAACGACTCTTCACGCGTGTCAATGTCACAGGAAGACCGACATTGGAGTGGACTTCAGAGCAGGGACGCACAAAGGAGCGCGACAAAGAGCAAAAGCCTTGCTTTGCTCCAGGGAAGTTTCTTTTACGACGACTGGTTGTTAGTGTTACAACATACTTTCCCTCTGCATGATTTTGCTTCTGCGTTTGGTGTTTCTTTGTTGATCAGGCTGGTTGTTTGTTCGTCTGCTTGTTCGTTTGTTCGTTTGTTCGGTTGTTTGTTTATCCGCAGGTTCGTTGGTTAGCTGATTAGGCGATTCAAGCACTAGTATCGTGGTGATTGTTTTACATGTAGGGGAAGGGGGGAGGTCCGGTGCAGACATTATAAGATGTTTGATGGGTTGTTGACAGACCAGCTTTTTTGTCGGTCCGAGGGGGAGCATATCGTCTTTTGTTTCATATTTATTGACCAAGGCCGAAGGCCGCGGTCAATAAATATGAAACAAAAGTCGATATGCCCCCCGAGGACCGACCAAAAAAGCTGGTCTGTCAACAAACCACCAAACATCGTTTTTGTCATCATTTTGGTAGTGAGAAAATAAGTGCACAATCAACCCAGGGAGCCATGCTTTGAAACACGGGTTCCGTGCTGATAACCACACGAGTCCCGGTTTGATAACCACTGGCAATCAACGATAGCTGTGGAGCGAGGATTATCAGAATGAGCTGGCGTGTGAAAGCAACTTTCTGTGTTTTTGAGTTCATTAAATGTTGGGATAAATATGTCAGGTTTGAGGATGCACAGTTCTGTAGGTTCATCTCGGTATTCCACCCCGTCGGCTTTCTGTTGTAATTATTAAGCTGAGTGATCGAATGTGGAAGCTACGTTTGGTCAAAGGTCACAAGATTTGCGTCGAGTGCAGCGAAGGAAAGAATCGCGATCTTGTTTCCGACTCAGTACCTCTTTGTTTTTCATTAGACCTGTCATTCTGCTTGCTCGGCTTTGTTAGACGTTTGCATATCTTGTTGCTATTTTCTTTGCTTTTATTATTGTTTCTTATTTGTGCTTCGTTTATCGATACAACGTCTTGTGCACGGGTCAAAATGTGTGTGTCAGGGGTCGTTTTACTTGAACTTGAGGTTCGTGTTTCTCCGAACGTCTGTGTATCGAAACACAGATACACGCACTCCATGACTCTGTAAGAAGACAAAACATATCGCTAGGTTTCATTTGTTTTTGATGAATGTATGACCTTTCATGAAGTAGTTTTGTTTTTTGTTTACTTTTGCCAGTTTGCCAGTTCGTTTTTGGAACTTTGCAAAGCAGTGTCGTGTCGTCTGTTTAGGTCTGGGGAAACACCAATGAAAAGAGCCGAAGAATCCCCGAGCGTTTCTATTGGGTTTGCTTTTGATTATCCATGTATAACCGGCTTTCTGCAACTATGGTAACCGGGAATTTATTGCCTGGGGAACATGAGATTTATTTCCCAGGTGCTTGTGAATGAAAACTCGTGAAAATGATGACAATTTGTATTGTTTAAGTCCTTTGTTCAAATTGATACAATTCTCCTGATTCTGGACTATTGAATTGGTGGATTATTTGGCGTAAACACACATAGGACAGTTCTTCCTATTGCTTGTTGTTTTTCACAACATTTGTAATAAAAATGGGAAATATTCAATAATATAAAAAAAACACCACAGAAAACAATAAAAATTACAAAGAAAAGGAAGACAAAAAAGAAAAATAGGAAAACGAAAATTATAAGATTTCGTAAGATTGCATATTTTCTGAAAATTGTCTTGTACAGTTATACAAGAATTTTGATTCATAGCTTGAGGCCATTAAATCATAACAATGGGAGTGAGCATGAAAAGCGGTAACCTGTATCCAGAGCACGAACATACCACCGATACTCCCGCTCCCGCATCCTCACGAACTTATTGAAGCAACCTTATTCCTTGGGTCACGTGTCATCGAGGAACAGCAAAGAGTATCGATGGCCGTGGGAGTCATTAGTGCAGCAATTTGGTCTCATTATACAGCTTGCCACTGGCATGCACAAACTCCAATAATTATGGTTGGCCGTTTGGATCAAAATTCCGGTAGCGGATGCGTGCCAGGTTCGATGCATTAGGTATTCCCGATGCTGCCTGAGATAATTTCAGGGACAGAGGCACCTGCGTCTTTCAGAGAGAGAGAGAGAGAGAGAGAGAGAGAGAGAGAGAGAGAGAGAGAGAGAGAGAGAGAGAGAGAGAGAGAGACAGACAGACAGACAGAGAGAGAGACAGAGACAGAGAGAGAGAAACAGAGAGAGAGAGAGAGAGACAGAGAGAGAGACAGACAGAGAGAATCAGAATCAGAATCAGAATGTTTTATTCGCGAAAACACATGTTTATAGCGAAAGGGTGTTGTGGGGTTGGGATGTCGAAGTACAAAGCTTTCTATATACCGAAGCATGCACGATCGCGCAGAGTTCTCGCTACTGGAAGTCCGATAGAGAGTCCACTGCCTTTGTCAGAGTCAGGGATACCTTGACTCACACTGCACACCAATACCATGCATCATAACATCATGATTTGATCAGTCCTTCAGTCTTTTGTTTTCTTCCCTGTGGTGACAGATATTGTGTGACGGCCCTTTTCAGCATTAGAGAACCAAGAATGAAAACATCACGGTGTTTGAAACTGTTCATCCTAAGTAAAAGCGGACTACGCGAGACACTATTCTCAGATCTTCTTCCAGTTCTTCTTTGTACAATTCAGCGTACCGATCTTTGCTGATCGGGGGCAATGTCCGAAGACACGACATGGCATGTTTCTGAATCTTGGTCATGTTGTCTGACTGATCGAAGAACCAGCGTTTACAATCTGTGTTGAAATCATACATGAGCACAACATCATCACTTTTGCAGTACAAACTCTGGGTGCCAATATGTTCTTCAAATACAACAGTATCAAAAGATTCATTTCTTCTTCTATCGCGGAGAAGTCTTTGTTTACGGCGGTCTCTCAGTTCACTAGCCAGCAGCTTGATGTGTCTGATGTCAATACCTCTTTCAGACGTTATCTTTTCCATGTGTTCCAGACTCTCACTGTTGTCGTCTGTCTGATTTACCGCACTATCATGCGAACAGTCTTTGGTCTGCCAACCACTTGAGCCCAAACACATGGTGTCGTCTCTATTGTTTACATGTTCCTCTCCACTGCGCCTAGTGTAAGTGGCAGGCGGTGGGTCTGTCTCACGTGCAGAGCGTGGCGTGTCAACACAGGAATGTGTACTGTCATGTTGTGACGGAGGCATGAACTCAGGGGTGGCTAAAAATAGACCGCATGGCGAAGTATGCCTACTGTCAACAATGTTATCACTTGCCTTATTTTCTTGTTCCTGTCTTTTGTTTGTTTCTGTGGAGCACTGTGTCACAATGTTTTCTGTTCTTGTTTCGTCAGTCCGTGAAGTAGCACGCCTGTCTTCTGCCCTTTTCTTGTCGCGGCGTATCTGTGACGGGGGTTTGCGTCTCCACGCGCCCACTGGTAATGTCGGCTCGCCATCTTGTTGATCTGCGGAGTTGAAGCGAAGCACGACGACAGGTTTGTCGCCTTCGCCCGTCACCTTCCAGGAGATTAGAGCGTGGTCCGCGATAATGGTGGTCAGAATAGACTCCACAGTTTTAGGTAGGCCTAAAACTGACATCTTAGTGGCTGTTGTTGCTGAAAAATGTCGAACTTTTGACACAGCAAATGTGTTCGTGTCTTGCCACAGCGACCACCGGAAGTCGAGCCGACAGACAGAGAGAGAGAGAGAGAGAGAAAGAGACAAAGAGAGAGACATACAGACAGAGAGGGAGACAGACAGACAGACAAAGGGACAGAGAGAGAGAGAGAGAGAGAGAGAGAGAGACAGACAGATAGACAGACAGAGACAGAGAAAAAGAGAGAGAGATAGAGAGACAGGGACAGAGGCACAGAGAGAGACAGACAGATACAGACAGAGAGAGATAGAGAGAGAGAGAGAGAGAGAGGGCAGAGAGAGACAGAGAGAGAGACAGAGAGAGAGACAGAGAGAGAGAGAGAGACAGACAGACAGACAGAGAGAGAGACAGAGAGAGAGAGAGAGAGAGAGACAGAGAGAGAGACAGAGAGAGAGAGAGAGAGTTCAAAGAAACAGAAGTTGCATTGAGACTGAGTGCAAAGCTGCTGTTTGTGTTTGACATTGGTGAAGCCACCAAGAGTTCAAAGAGTAGCGACTAAGAAAAAACTGAGCGTGGAGGTATCGAGTGCAAACATAATATGCACAATTATGCAACAAAGACACCTTTATGTATTCATTATTTTATTCTGTTGGTAATATCATCATCATCGATCTTTTTTTTTTCTTTTTTTTTAATGAAAGCTATTGTTGACGACCTGCTGACGCAAGCTTAGTTCTGCTGTAAGAAATTAACACTAATGATACAAAATTGGTCATGCATAAGCCACCATTCGAAATGATCAAAGAGTCTGAAAATAGCTGGAAATAACGACATAGACGTCTGTATTCACACTGAACAATGCGAACTAAATGAACGGCGATTTGTACATTCAGCGCAGTTTTTGGCCCTCTGAAACCTCAGAGTTTGTGGAAAAGCAAATCATATCAGAAAACTCAAAAAAGTGTTCTTCCAAGTACGGAAATGTGTGAACTCTTCTCGTACGTTTGACAAACAAAATCGAACTTTTCTGCTGTAAACATCTCACAGGCGTAGCAAACAGTTCAGTAGGCCCAGCATCTGCGGAACAGCCAGAAGCAGCAGAAGAAGAAGACGAAGAAGAAGAACACGATTACTAACAACATCAACAGCAACAACAACTGCATCTACTAGTAGTACAGTGAAACCTCTGTGTTGAGCCCCTCTTCTGATTTAAGTCCTTGTTTCTCAAGGTTTTCTTGTCATAAAGTCTGTAAAACGCACCTGCACTTTTTTCAGATTTCCTCCACTTTTCGTAGACTTTTGGATGTCTTACAACATATGTATCATTGTACAACTAATTCCCAAACTCCGAGTTAATTAAGCAACCTTTATTTTTATATAAACATTTGTATAATATACATTTATTAACGTTTAGTACATATTTACGATCTTCACGTGTAAAACACGACGTGAGCACAGATCAGTTTATAGTAAGGGGGTTCTATGGCTAAATGCACGTTTATAGGTCATTACTTGTTGTCACTTGCTGAACAACTCAAAAATGGTACGGAATGGCAAAACAGACTCAACAAGGCGGTAGATGGTTGGAACTGTATTTTGTTAGGCAGGTACAGAATGGCGTGTCTATGTTACTGCTGCTGGCATCTTCCTAAACAACGCTAGCGGTATTCTTCTGGTTGCTTAGTACGGATTTTCAAGAAAAAGCACGTCAACTCCATATCTCTAGCATCAAAGTCAATGTAACCTCTCGACGCCGTGCCAAACTGCAAGTAATTGACATTGCTTCCCAACGCCCATCCCCGAACTCGGATCGCAATCTCCCACCGGACCTCTTCTTATTGGATTGCTACGCCTCTCTGTGTCTGTTTCCCGTGTCTCTGTCTGTCGGCCTCTCTGGCCATGTCTATGTCCATGTCTCTGTCCCTGTTTGTCGGTCTCTTTGTCTATGTCTATGTTTATGTTTGTCTGCCTGTCTGTCTCTCTCAGTATCTCTCTCTCTCTCTCTCTCTCTCTCTCTCTCTCTCTCTCTCTCTCTCTCTCTCTCTTCCCCTCTCTCTCTCTTTCTCTCTTCGTTCTGATTATTTTCATATTGATCATATCTGTCCATAAAGCATCAGTGTTTCATAACGCAAGAATGTATGTATAGCCTACAACGTGTATATAGTCCTGTGAATAGTTTTTCTGCCTTTTTAAAAAAAAATTTTTTACTGTCATGCTTATCTTTTGTAATTGTTTTACGTTTGTATATATATGTATTTAAGATTAGAATAGTCCCTCTCTGGGCGAGGACTGGTTGAAAAGAAGCTCGTTTATATTGCTTATGCCACAACCCTCGTAAAATAAAATTTTATTTGATTTGATTTGATTTGATTTGATCTCTCTCTCTCTCTCTCTCTCTCTCTCTCTCTCTCTCTCTCTCTCTCTCTCTCTCTCTCTCTCTCTCTCTCTCTCTCTCTCTCTCTCTCTCTCTCTCTCTCTCTCATTAACACGCACGTGTTGCAAGTACAGAATTTCGTTTCGCTGGTCGCGCCGGTTCGGAAGCGTCGATCAGATAATACCAGCTGCCTCACTTCTGCTGAAACGCATCAGACATATGGAAAGCCGTTTGGCTCATAACTATTACAGCTGTAATTTAAAATAAATACAGCTGTATTTAATCATAAATACAGCTGTATTTAATCATAAATACAGCTGTATTTAAAAATAATTACACCTGTATTTAAAAATATATACAGCTGTATTTATTATTAAATACAGGTGTAATTATTTTTAAATACAGCTGCATTTAAAAATAAATACAGCTGTATTTAAAAATAATTACACCTGTATTTAATAGTAAATACAGCTGTATTTAAAAATAAATACACCTGTAATTACTTTTAGATACAGGTGTAATTATTTTTAAATACAGCTGTATTTATTTTTAAATGCAGCTGCATTTAATAAATGCAGGTGAAATAAATTAGAACTTGAATCGGAAAATGTACGACATGCAAAGCGACAATCTCGTGGAGATACTACTTCCGGTGACGCCACTGGATCAGACCCGCCACTGATTGCGTCAATTATTTGTTGCAGTCTGGTAATGAGCCAGAAGAAGTTTTAAGAAGGTAAGCAACGTTTTGTTTGCTTGTTCATTTGTGACTTAATGGAAGAAACAATGCGTGATCTTTGAAACACGGGTACCGGGTCCCGGTTTGATAACCACTGGCAGTGGCAATCAAAGATGGCGTGTAAAAGCAACTTTCTGTGTTTTGGAGTTCATTAAATGTTGGGATGAATATGTCAGGTTTGAGGATGCACATTTCTGTAGGTTCATCTCGGTATTCCACCCCCTCGGCTTTCTGTTGTAAATATTAAGCTGAGCACGGTGATCGAATGTGGAAGCTACGTTTGGTCAAAGGTCACAGAAGATTTGCGTCGTGCAGCGAAGGAAAGAATCGCGATCTTGTTTCCGAATCGGTACCTCTTTGTTTTTCATTAAACCTGTCATTCTGCTTGCTCGGCTTTGTTAGATGTTTGCATATCGTGTTGCTATTTTCTTTGCTTTTATTATTGTTTCTTACTTGTGCTTCGTTTATCGATACAACGCAAGTAATAAAAGTGTTTGGCAATTTTCAGGGAAAATGGAATGCTACTTGTAAGTACAACGCATGGTGTATTCCAGGATATCTGATCAAGAGTTGGATGCGTTGGTGGAACCAATTACTGCTTCCAACAAGCTTACTGGGTCCTTAATGATACAAGCTCGTCTGAAAGGACAGGGGACAGTACTTCAGGTAACTCTTTTGTGCTGAATATTAGAATAGTAAAGCTTCAAAAAGGAATTTTAAACTGTTGAAAAACAACTGAGAAATGGACCAATGTTTCACAGTCACAGATTCTGATTTTAAAGTTAAGTAATACCGTTTTTATATTTAGTCAAGTTTTGACTAAATATTTTAACGTAGAGGGGGGAATCGAGACGAGGGTCGTGGTGTGTGTGTGTGTGTGTGTGTCTGTCTGTCTGTGTGTGTGTTTCGATCCATCATACAACGCCGCAGCTATGGAGGTCAATGCGTTGCTTCGGCAGGGCACTGTGGACTCCCCTAGAGTTGTATTTTGGGACCATGATTTTATGTTTTCCGCTGGAAAACAGTTTACGTTACCTGAATTTGCAGCGTCATTTCCTGGGTGATGGTGTGCATCTAGCAAACGTATATTCCCAAGCTTGGGACCTGTTGGCGTAACATATCAAGATCAAGAAGATCAAGCAACGTCAGGACAGGCCAGGTTGTACAAGTCCCTTCGTCAGGCGATAAACACAGTCGGTTTTTGTGTGATTAAATAATGTTGTAGCCGGGTCAGGTTGCATTGTGCGTTTTGACTGATCAGCTTACAAAGCACGGGTATAGGAACAGGGAATCTTCAAATTGTTTACATTTTCTTTCTTGTTTGATGCGGATGGGTGGCATTATAAATCGACGGCTCTAAATGGGGTCAACCAGATCGGTAGATGGGAAGTAACTCGAGTTTATGACAGGCTCGTTGTGGATGATGTCCCTTGTCTAAAAACCAGTTCAAGGTGGAATGGTTCTGCGATCAACACGATTGTTGAGTGTTCTGTCAAATCAAGATATCGTGACATGTTTCAACAGTATGTTTCTGTGTTGGTGGATAGTATGGATCAGTGTTTTTCCAGAGTACTTGGAAATAATTTTCAGGTGAGATTCTGATGAACATGTTGGTGTTACGATGCCTTTTCATGTGAGCGTTTGTCAATTCAGAGAATCAGAATATTTGTTCCTGTGGGGGTACTGTATGTCAATTACCTCGGGTGTTTGTCATTTCAGTGAATCAGGAAATATTGGTTCCTGTGGAAGTACTGTTTTGTCAATCACCTGTTATTTTGCCTAGGAGATTCCAAATTTATTTTGATTGTGGTACTGTGGGCTAGGTAATATTTCATGTGGAGGTACTGTTGTCACTTGTGTTGGCTGGTGCCTCACAGATTACAAACACTATTTTGGTTAAAGTACATGTACCGTGGGCTAGGTAATATTTCATGGTGGGGCTGATTTTTTAGAGAATCAGAAAACATGGTTCGCTGTTGTTCTTTTTGTCAAATTAAGCTATAGGGCCTCAGAGATTCCAACATTAGTATGTGGATTTGTTAGCCAGGTATTATGTTGGTGTGTGACAGTTCAGAGAACCATGATGTAATTTCCTGTTGGTGTTCTGTTTGTCATAAATGTATTGAGCCTCAGAGATTCCAAACTCGTTTGGTGGGGGTACTGGGTGCCAGGATTTGAGTTTGACACAGAAAACACAATTGGTTTGAAGTACTTTGGGCCAGATTTTAATCAATTTCTTTGGTTTGTATTTCAGACTCCCAAAATCTGGTGACAACTTCAGAAGTATGGGATATTAAACACCTTTTACAGGCTGAACAGTGAAGGAGTTGTTAACTCCTGCAAGGAGCAGCAGACAAGTTCAAGGCTTATGTGTAATTCTCAGTAATCTGACAAATAAGGCTGTGTTCACATATCCTGTTTTTTATGCACAGGAATATGCCTCCCAGGAGGGCAGCGTCAAGGCGGGTAGCCGAAGTGACCCGAGCCGCTGCAGGTCGGCCGAGGGCCAGCAACCAGACAGCCTCGCAGCGACAACCCGGTGGGTTTGAGTCAGCCACAGCAGGAGGGGAAGAAAGCGCCACTGCTTTGGCCGCGGTATTGGCAGAACTACGCAGGCTGGGGGAGCGGCAAGAGACCTGCCAAGTGGCCATTGTCTCGCTCCAGAAAGACAACCAACGTCTGCAAGAAGCTGTTTCGGGTGATCGTGAGGCCATCGCCTCAACATCGGGATCGATGACAACCGGTACCAGCAATTCTACCCTGTCTGGCTCGGTTGCCAACCTGGTCAACACAATCACAGGTGAGGCGGCCACCCAATTGGTGCCTGTTGTTTTGTTCGTCGAGGATAAAGTTAAACGCAGGATCTGGGGCCCGGGGCGTCAATCCACAATGACAACTGAAAAGTTTCAAATGGAAGCGTGTCAATGTTAATTGTAATTCAATCTGACAATGATCTCTTTCATGCGGTTGCAAACAGACCAGAATTGGTTCTGTTCTGTTCACATAGTACTTTGAGTTCACTTACATGCAAGGGTGATGCACAGTATTCCTATGGAGAGAACTTCATCTTTAAGTGTACTTCGATTAACTGAAGATATTCAATTGTTTACTTCAATGTGGGAGGTGTGCAATGTGTAAATACACATCAACTCAGTCAGTAAGATTTATGTGCTGGTGTATGATGCAGAGCTGTCAGCCCCTATGAAGCTTCATGTGTAGCAATCTTGAATTTATAGTGTAGCAAATGGTGTTTATCTTTTAAGTATTGCATCATCTTATAATCCACTGCACCTACATGTTTATATGTCAAGACACAAATGTTGCAATAACTGTGTTCAGACAAGAAAACAGCAGCAGGAACAAATGAACATTGTAGAGTGTCTGTATAACGAAGTAGCATTTTCTGTTTTACAAGTAGCATGCTACATCGAAAGCGTAATAGTCTGCAGCTCTAATTGGGCCACTAATGCGGCATGGTGCTTTTGGATTCCACAAGTTATTTTGCATGTTGTTTTTAAGGCAAATATGTCAGAAGCTCCTAAAGAACTTTAGTGGGTAAGCCTGTGACATTGTTGTCCACATAGAGAATACTATATGGTTTCCTATGAAATACCAGTTTTACACAAGTTGTGCTTTTAAATATTAAACTGCGAACAATATTTCAAAACACTAGTGTAAAACTGGTATCAAACAGGAAGCCATGTAGTATTCTGTTTATCCTACATACAGGGTTCGTACAGGTCATGGAAAGTCATGGAATTTGATTTTTAATTTTCCAGGCCTGGAAAGTCATGGAATTTCAATTCAAGTCATGGAATTTCAATTCAAGTCATGGAATTTCAATTCAAGTCATGGAATTTAACATAAATAAGAAAGAAAAAAAATTAACCTTTAGCACGCCAGCTTTCTTTCGAGTTGTTTCTTGACAACAAAAAGTATGCGGAATTGGAACGAATTACCAAGGAAGATCTTCGCAATGAACTCACTGGCATGGGTGGGAGTTCCTCCGTCTCAGACGGATTTCCGTCTCAGAGAAATTTTGACAATTTTTTTTTTTTTTTTTTTTTTTGCGGGTTTGTTTCGTTTCGGTTCGAATTTGTAACTCAATCGGCATCCGATCCGTACTTTACAATTGCCATTTCCGGTTCCGTCCGCTTTGTGTCTGCCATTTTGAATCGTTCAGAGGATGTGGTTTTCGGGCTGTTTTCGTCGGCAAAATGCGCTTCATCACTTCTGAAATCGAAGCCAGAAGCATCGATAAAGGGAAAACTAATAAGTGGTTGAACAAGTGGTTCGAGAAGGAGGACAAGCTGAACCGAAGGTACGAAGTTTGGCTTCGAAAAATAGACGAGGCTGGTGTTGCGTATTGCATCCTGTGCGATAAAAAAGTTGTATACGGAGCAAACGGAGGGCGTGCACTCGAAAAACACACGACTGACCCTAATCACGACAAAGCTTTCCGATCACAGAAACATACGTCAACGTTACCGACAGCTTCACAGGTCGTTGCGCCTATTTCTTCGGCGGATCGTGCCACTGATATTAAAATTAAAACATGTGCTTTTTTAGCGGAGCACTGTCTGCCACTTTCATTGGCACCGGATTTGTTGCAGTTTGCGAAAACACTGGCTGCAGACCCAGCTGCCCTAAGCACAGTCACCATGTGTAGAAAAACTGCTACATACACGTTAACACATGGTGTTTCTGAGGCTCTGAAGGCTTTTGTTATATGGAACTGATAGACTGCGCCCTCATTGATAGTCATCTCATACTGTGTTATGCCAAATGGACTGATAGTGCACTTTTTGTTGTTTCTAATGCTTGCCAGGTCCCTAAAATTTTTAGTTTTTGTTACTTTTTGTATCTCCAACAAGGTTCTTATTTATCAGAATTAAACTCAGGAGAGGCCAGAGAAACCCTTTTAAATTCATAAAATTCGTTTTCGGCCGGGGGCCTTCGCCCCCCTGGACCCCCCACCAGGGCGCTGCCCCTGGACCCCGCCGGGGCCTTGGCGGCCCCTGGACCCCGGCCTTAAAAAAAGTTCAGTCTTGGAACAATTTTGGGCTCCCACCCATGGAACTGTGTATCGCGGTGAAAAAAATGACAGTTCGTCAAGTCACAGTGTTAGTGACGGTTATGAAACGGAATTTACGAAAGTGCAGATGGATACAAACAGTGGCTGGTCCAGTTTAGTGAAATGACAGGACCAGCAAACATTACCGATAATCTGACTGCGTAGCAAATGCTTGACTTGCTTGTCAAAGAGACACTGCGTAGAAACTGACTCAAATTCAGTGCAAAGCAAGCCAGTGTCAAAACTGGCAGTGACAAGATGTAAAAAGTTTGCGTGTTCGGAAATGGCGACCTGTGGATCTAGTCATGGAAAATGTTATTGAGGCTCATGGAAAAGTCATGGAATTTTGTTTCTAAAAACCAGTGGGGACCCTGTACATACTGTTGCATGTTCATTGCTGTAAATGTCCCTTTGTCGAAGCGCCCAGATTGAAGAAGCTTAAAAATTGAACCTGGATCTCTCCGAATGCCTCGTGTAATCTTTAATGTCAAAGCAAGGAAATGTCACTGGTGTGGTGTTTACGTTCTTAAAATTCTTCCGAGTGTTCAAAGAAGGACGCTTGTTTCGGTATTGGAGGCAGTGAAAAATCAGGTCCTTGTCAGACAAGACCTCTTTACACATGCAATGTAGAGTGAATGGTATTGTTATGACATGAGTGGTATGTCACGTTAGTGTAATAAGTTGTATTCTTACACGCTCCACAAAGGCACAGAGTACGGGGAGCCATCCAGCGGGTTGATCCTGGTGGAGTAGCTGTCAGAGCTTTGGCGTTGAGGCCCACGAGACGTCGTCTGTACCAAGTATCAGGACCAAACGCTCTCTGGCATCTAGACGGATACCACAAGTTGATATCGTGAGTACAGCTACAAATACATACACTGGGCACAAAAAAATCCTTTTTAAAAATTTGGTGAATGTTGAGTGTGTCCGGTGGTGGGGAGGATGTTAGGGGTTGTGCCAGTTTGAACATGGAATTTGAGTGGATTGATACAGGTGGCATAAGGAATTCTCTTAAACATTATTTTATGACGCTGGAATCTTTCTTTTAAGACCTACATAACCCTGAGATAATAAGGTCTTATAATGGGGGTAAACTTACAGAGGTTATGAGCAGAATATCTTAGAGAACAGCATACCTGCCAATTGCTACGATTTTGGCGCAGCATGCTCCGATTTTGCAGGAATTGCTACGCTGCTACTCTAAGCCCTGAGCTGCTACGCTAAAAAAAAAAAAAAATGACAAGCGTGCAAAATGTTCACTTATTGCTTGACAATCAACAATGAACATTGCATAACTAGTCGAGTACCGATGGCTGGGAACCACTCCGTTATGACTCGATATGTCCACGTGACTTGCTTAGCAAATCGTGAATTTTATTGCAAGCATTCGCATTTCCGGTGACTCTATGCGCCAATTGTGAATTTGATTAGAATATGAGACTGTGCCAAAAGGTCAGGTGTCATGTCTACTGTCCCGAATGACACACGATTGCTGACATTTCACCATTGCCAACAGAATAAACAAATAAGAAATAGGTAGAAAATGAATGTGAAAACTGACTTTAATTGTTGATCAGTATTTTCTATACCACTAACAAATAATCTACTTGCCCATAGCTGTTTGGCAAATGTATGTTGCATGGGACACACTGACATGAAAGTGGAAGATGTTTTTCCCTCTAGAGAAACTACATATCAAGTTACACTTTTTGTGCTCTTCCATTCCAGTTGGCAATCAATTGTTAACGCATGTTATTAGAAAAAATAGAACGAAAACAGATTAGATAGAATGAAAAATGTACTGGTGATGTCATTTGGGACATACTGACATGAAAACGTCACCTTTTGGCACAGTCTCATTTGCAATGCACTTGTTAAGTTGTAAGCTGTGCACAGTGACGGTGTTAGAAGTGGAAACTGGAGGGAGACAGGATAAAAACGGGGAAACGTAAGGGTGGTGAAGATTATGGTGCAAGTTCCACGCCGATGCGGGCAAATCATTTTCAACGATTTTTGCCGAAGAATTCGACAGACTTTGCGTGTATAGGTAATAATACCTGCTATTCCGACTTGGTTGTGTGACAGACGTTTTCTTCCACACGAGATTACGTTGATTGTCTAAATCTACTTTTTGACGGAAGTGGCCGAACAACTGTGAATGACGTCTCGTTATATGGGAATGACGTCACAGTCATCGTCACAGTCTGTATCTTTTGAAGCATCTCATTCTTCATGACGTCTTTCTGTGTCTGCATCCGCAAAATGTTTGTTCATTCTGGAATCTTTGTCATCTATGTTCAGAACTCTGTCCTTATAGTGTCAGACAAACAGGCCTCCTGAGCGAACCACTTTCCAAGGGAACTTAAATTCGCGTATGGAAACAGTACTGTCGTCTGGGGTGCCGTTTTCAGTATTCTGAGCGTTGAAGAATCTGTAAAGAGAAGAAACGATAACAGCAGGAGAAATAAAAGTCGTGTGTGCATTTTATGTTTTTTTGGAGTGACGATTTTGAGTTTGAATCCGTTCTTGCCATGCTCCTAAAGCGTGTAACATACAATCTTGCATACGTTTGCTTTAGTAGTGGCAAAGAAGGAAAGCGTGTGACATTGAACTATGTTTAGACGGTTGTAATGTCGTAGAGCTCTCAGAATCTTACAAACGTTTTTGATGGCATTTTAAATGCGGGCTTGCGATTCAAATTTAAGATTATGCGAGTGCTATGCTTATAAACACCAATTGCAACTCTGACATTGGGTGAAAGTTCCAAAATGCTACTCTTTGGGCTTCACAGGGGTTGGCAGCTATGAAACAGGGTCTTGAAAATGTCTTGTTTGGGATCGTAAAAGGAAGGGCGTCTTCTAAGGGGTAGGTGGGTAACGAAGGTGAGTCGTGTGCAAGTATTTTCTTTTCTTTTCTTTTTATTTTGTCATTTTCTGGATATGTAATGAAAGACTGGTCCATTGATGATTTCCCCACGGAATACAAAACATATTCTGGTTATACCTTACCATTTCTACTGGGTGGTTATTTAAATTTGGTTGCTTTGTGTTTTTTTAACAATAAACACCCCTTCAAGTTAACAGAGAAATAAGCAGAGGGGGGAATACTTTTCGGTGAATACCAAGCTACCTAGTCCTAACAAATAACCACCCAGCAACCAGTCTGAATCCTCGATAGCTCATAGGTTGAGAAACCACACTGTGTGGTCACTGCTTGGTGACTGAAAAGTTCTGAATGCTCAAATATTCGAAAGAGGAAAGAGCTCATACATACTGCATTTACACTATTCATTTCAGGTTTCAACACACAGAATCCAATATAAGATCCATAAGTTTGGTTGTTTTCTAAATCAAAATCTACGTTGTACCAGACACAAGGTCTCAAGGCAAGTAACTCTCATATTTTGTGTAGAAAATAGAGTTGTTCCCATTTTGCATTTGTACAAATAAAAAGACAGTAATCTGTAGGTCAATTATATTTCACTTCATAAATAGAACTTTTTTTCCCGAGATACTTAAACATGAAAAGAACGCAAAAATATTTGCCTTATCGTCTTAGCAGAACAACTATGTACTTTATTTTATTCGAAATTAAATTAACTGCTATAAAGAGTTTGCAGAATTGCGCAATTTTCACAGAACTCTTCAACCATGGATTAATCACATGCTTGTGCAGGTAGACTGGCTGAGTGAATAATACTTGATCAAAATAATTATGTGTGCTGTGGGCAGGCTGTCTGTCTGTCCAAGGACAAAAAATGTAACGTTGAGCTGTTATCTCAGAAGTTTATACAGCTAGACCTCTGAAACTTTGCACACTTTTAGGGTTTGATGATTTCACGAAGTGACCCCAGTTTCGTTGACCCTCATCAAATTTTGGGGTCACAGCGGGGTCATGTTCGTTTAATAAAAACTTAACGTTGATGTTATCTCAGATGTGTTTTTAGCTAGAGCTTTAACCCTTAGGCTGGTTGTCGCGACACTTTACGTATACTGTCACCTGGTTGTCACGACATATGTCGCGCTATTGGCTCAGTCTGTTTGGTCGGTTCCGATTACCTCCCATTGATGCGAAAACCTATATGACTGTTTTTTGTTATGTTTCTCTCTGTTAATTCACCAGTGGCTATGTAACATGTGTTACAGAATTGCACCGGTGTAAGGGTTAATAGTACGCACACTTCTAGGTTTTGATAATCTACCAACTTGACATAAGATTGTGGGCGGGGATGTAGCTCAGTCGGTAGCGCGCTAGATTTGTATCCAGTTGCCTGCTGTCAGCGTGAGTTCGTCCCCACGTTCGGCGGGAGATTTATTTCTCGGAGTCAACTTTGTGTGCAGACTCTCCTCGGTGTCCGAACACCCCCGTGTGTACACACAAGCACAAGACCAAGTGCGCACGAAAAAGATCCTGTAATCCATGTCAGAGTTCGGTGGGTTATAGAAACAAGAAAATACCCAGCATGCTTCCTCCGAAAGCGGCGTATGGCTGCCTAAATGGTGGGGTAAAAACGGTCATACACGTAAAATTCCACTCGTGCAAACCACGAGTGCACGTGGGAGTTTCAGCCCACGAACGCATAAGAAGAAGAAGACGACATAAGGTTGATTGACCTTCGTCACAGCCCACTTCGTCAACATCACGGGCCAAAGAATCTAGACACAGCCATCGTCGAACGCTGAAGAAGAAGAAGATTGACCTTCGTCAAGTTTTGGGGTCACAGGGGGTCATGTTCGAATCAAAATATCTTAACATTGATGTTATCTCAGGTGTTTTTGAAGCTTGAGCTTTGAAACTTTGAACACTTGAAGGATTTGATCATCTACCTACGTGACCCTAGTTTGGTTGATCCCTGTCACATTTTGGGGTCACAGTGGGGTCAAGTTTGTAAAAGCTTTACATTGCGGTTTTCTCAGTTATTTTTATTAAATTTCACTGAATTGTATGTGTTATTAACCAGCAGACATTACCAAAATTTTGCTTATTTTTATCAAATTTTAGAGTCCCAGCAGTTAGTGGAATCCTCCTTTTAAGACCTACAAGACCCTTAAGGCTTATGGACATGACGAAGAAAAGTCATATAAAGCAATTGCTTTTCTTGATTTATTTCTTTGCAAAATTGAAGAAAGGTGGATTAAATGGGTTACACACCTTTTCTCAATGATATATATTAAAAATAATGGTCTTGATTCTCGGTCATGAAAAAGCACTTTGACCATTACTTTTTAATATTTACTGAGCATGTTACCTGTACTTATTTCCCAATAACTCTTTAATCAGAATTTGTGTGGTGAAATCACATATGGAAACGGATCTCTGTTTGTTATATTGCAGGTGGAAAATGGTGATTCATGGGGCAATCGATGGCTTTAGCCGGGCCACTACCTTCCTCCATGCCACCGAAACAACAGGTCAGAGACCGTTCGGGATCTGTTTTTGGGTGGAACCCAACGCTTTGGACTCCCGTCAAGAGTCCGCATGGACCATGGTGGCGAGAATCTGGATGTCGTCGCCCTCATGAATGAACACCGGGGAGAAGGGAGAGGCAGTGCGATGCAAGGCCGCAGTGACCATAACCAAAGGATCGAGCGTCTCTGGCTCGACGTCTGGAAAGATGTGGTGAACCCTTACCATGACCTGTTTACTGCAATGGGAACACCACAGGCAGAAGGTGGTCTGGGGATACTGAACATGGACAATCCCATTCACTTGTGGGCCCTCCACTATGTTTTTCTGCCCAGGCTGAACCGGTCCCTACAGTGGATTGTGGAACAGAAGAACCACCAACCCCTGAGGACAGAGCGCAACAGAACTCCCCTGCAGCTCTTCTTCAGGGGGATGCTGGAGAGACGAGCCAGCACATCCACAGCAGTACAGGACTTCTGGAAAGGGAGAAGCCTTCAATCGATAATCGAGGACCATCCTTTGCCAGACAGTCGTTAGGATGTGCCTGCCACGGCTTGCCCCCTCTCTGAGGAACAGCTCGTGCAACTAACGGAGCGCATTGACCCTCGGAGTGGGCCACCCACCGATCAACATGGTCAGATGTTGTTCTCCAGTTCGTTGCCAACATGCTCGAGTAAAAAAAAAGTTAGCTTGTGGACACCCCAAACCTGAAGTGTATAGCAGACCTGTGAACCCATACGATTTTGCCATATTTTGTACGCTTGATTGTCCAGACTACAAGCAGATTGGTCAGTGGAATCACAAGAAAAATTCATTGTCTACTTTTATTTACAAGCGCATTCCAAAGCCGATCCAGTGTTTTGACACATGATTACTGCTTTTGTCAATGAAAGAAGCATTCGTTTTAAATTGTAAACTTATTAGGCTACTTGCCCTATCCGCTCCAGCCACGTAATCGTGCAATAAATCTGCAATATCTTGCATGGCGTTGGGAGGTGTGCCTCAATTTGCGGGTTTGCTTTGAGACCTCAGAGTAAGGATGTGTCTGGGTGCAGACACTTCGCCTTCAAAAAAGTTAATTTGCACTGAGCAGCATTGGGCGGCAACAATGAAAGCCTCAAAAACAATCATAAAGTTTGTTCAAAGTACCAAGCATGGTAGAAGGTATAAGCAACTGTTTTTTTCAAATTGGTTTAAATCTGCGCTCTAATTCTAAACCAATCTTTGTAAAGTGGAAAGTCATTCAAATAAAGCGAAATTATGTCCGCTGTGTATTTTATTATTTTTAAACACAGGTACTGCACCACGAAAACAATATTGCTAAAAAAACAAAACAAATATGTACACTTTGTGAAAGAAAGTTGTAAAGAAAGTTTTACACAATGATTTGCCATTAGGTTACCTGTTTAATTGCACCAAACAGACATGGGATTCTTCCGTAAAATTACGGAATTCCGTAAATTTTTAGGCTCCAGGGATCATTCTTGAGATTCGTGCAAATCCGCTGAGAAAATGTTGGGGTATATGTAGGTAAAGACCCAAGTTTTTCGGCCGGTCCGCTGATCGCGACGCTCCATTCCATACTATTCTTGAACGGTTGGTTCCTAAAACGGTCAGACTGTTGCTGGTCGATCCGTATGGGAACGCGCTCTGTGTCTTTGTATGACGGCTTACTTGTGCCAAAACCTAGGGTTATCGTTTTCACGTGAAAATTAGTAATTAACAGTGTTAATTACTAATTTTCATTTTTGCCTCGTTTTCGGTCACAGTAGTCGGATTTTAAGAGTCCGCACTGAGAGGCTTCAACGTCCGGCAAACATCACTCTCAAACTATTTCTAAAATATCTTTTAACAGAAGGCCTTATCGAGCAAGTTATTCGACGGGAAGATGCATGTCACTGTTTTCTACAATAGCGCTATCCTAAAAGTTGTTTTGGGTATCTTAGAAAAGAATAATCGACCCCGAAAACTTTCGAATCGAAGCTGTTCGTAGCAGACGGACTTTTGATCGGCTGTGGTCTCACACTTTCACAGATATCTTTCAATATAATTCCTTAATCGACAAGTTGTCAGGCAGACAGCTGTACTTCATATTTGTTTCCACTACCACACTCATACATTTGCTTAAAAGTGTATTAGGGAAGGACAATCAATCCGAAAATGTTCGAACCGAGAGAGGAAAAATGGCGGCCGGTCGGACATGTGCAAAAGGTCCGACGACTAGCAGACGGATCTCTTCATCGAGACTCGCACACTTTCACAAATATCTTTCGATAGAATTCGTTATTCAACAAGTTTTCGGACAGACAGTTGTATGTCACGGTTATCTACACATGCGCTCAGCTCTTAGTGTTAATTTAAAGAACTATGGACCAGAAAAGTTTCGAATCGAAGGATGTTTTGCTCTGGCAGGTGAAACAGTCGCGCATGCGCATTGAGCCCCCACAGTCACGAGGTACAAGAAAATTAGTAATTAACGCGTGAAAATTACTAATTTTTAGTTTTGGCACTAGTAAGCCGTCAGGAAGCGAGCCAAAACTGAAAATTAGACATTAACACTTGAAAATTAGTTATTAACACTAGAAAATTAGTAATTAACATGTGAAAATTGCTAATTTTCACGTCAGAATTGTAATTTTCTCGTGAAAATTAGTAACTTTCACGGGTTAATTACTAATTTTTAGTTTTGGCGCTAGTAAGCCGTCATATCTTTGTCTCCTACAGTCACCGTTTCAACGTAGCTATCGGGGATTCAGTATAAGCTAAAGCATACCGTATGAGAATGATTCGGCGCCATTTTTACATCGCTTCGAGCCACTTGCCAAAATGATGAGGAAGCTAAAGCGAGACGAAACCGTTCTATCCCGGGAAATTGACCAGCAGAAGTACAAGAAAAATCTCTGGAGATTCGACTGGCTCGATGAAGTTGTATCATTGAGCTGGAAATACGAGAAAGGCCAGAAGACACAAGACGTGAAACTGAAAGTTGGCGATGCTTTTGCTAAAATCAACTTGCCGGGAAAAACTTAGTGCACTTTGTGCAACGATGTTAATGTTATCAACTACGGTTCCAATGGAAAGACTGCCCTCAAAAGCCACTTGAAAAGCAACAAGCACCTGACTATCCTGAAAACCCAGTCGTGTAATCAGTCACTGGGGTCGTTTGGCACCGACGAGGTAAGAACATTGAAACCACACCGTCACACGCCACCACCCCCCCCCCATCCCCGCCTCTCTCTCTCTCTCTCTCTCTCTCTCTCTTTCTCCTCCTTATTTTGAGTCTTAGCGTAAAATTAATTTGAGAAACATGGGAAGGAAGAGAAAGGGAAGGGGGAGGGGGGGGGGGCTATGATTAAGCTGAAATATGCATTTCAGGGCCATTTTTGTGTGTCTAAAATACTAAAAACCTTCAGCTTCTGGGGGCTTTGCCCCCAGACCCCGACCAGGGGCGTTGCCCCTGGACCCTACTGGGGGCCTTCTGCGGCCCCCAGACCCCCACTTTTTTTTTCCTTAATTATCACTTTTTCTGAATCCCATGTCTCATTGTCTGACCAAATTTCTTTTCATGTATCTATAGTATAGATTTATAAGGTTGAAAATTGCTGAAAGTTTTTAAAACAGACTATTGTTTTTGAAAAAGACCTTAGTGTATTTTTAGGTTTATTGATGCTAGATATATTTATATATATATATATATATGGCTTTCCCAATCCAACGTATAAAGGAACTCATTGTTATTCAGCCATTAACCTTCGCCGGCACTCGTTATCGACTACACACGGACGCATTCGTGGGGCCGTGCAGACCCATGCTTCTCAAAGAAGGAAAAATGTGCATATCCTTCCGTGGCACTCGTGGGGCCGTGCAGACCCATGCTTCTCAAAGAAAGAAAAATATGCATATCCTTCCGTGGCACTCGTGGGTCCGTGCGGACACAGAAGGGTGTTTGATGCAAATATCTCTTAAACTCATTAAATTTCAGTGATAATTAATTAATTAATTAATGGTCAAATTTAGACTACACACGGAAGCATTTGTGGGGACGTGCGGACCCATACTTCTCAAAGAAGGAAAAGCGTGTATACCCTTCCGAGGCACTCGTGGGTCCGTGCGGACCCAGAAGGGTGTTTGATTGCAAATGAGACAGTGACAAAAGGTCAGGTGTCATGTCTACTGTCCCGAATGACACACGATTGCTGACATTTCACCATTGCCAAAAGAATAAACAAATAAGAAATAGGTAGAAAATGAATGTGAAAACTGACTTTGATTGTTGATCAGTATTTTCTATACCACTAACAAATAATCTACTTACACATAGCTGTTTGGCAAATGTATGTTGCATGGGACACACTGACATGAAAGTGGAAGATGTTTTTCCCTCTAGAGAAACTACATATCAAGTTACACTTTTTGTGCTCTTCCATTCCAGTTGGCAATCAATTGTTAACGCATGTTATTAGAAAAAATAGAACGAAAACAGATTAGATAGAATGAAAAATGTACTGGTGATGTCATTTGGGACATACTGACATGAAAACGTCACCTTTTGTCATTGTCTCAAATATCTCTTAAACGAGTTGGAATTTTTTAATGAGCTTTTAGAAATGCCTCAGACACCTACAAAGCTTTCATCTCCTAAAAGCTCATTAAATTTCAGGGATAATTAATTAATTAATTAATTAATGGTCAAATTTAGACTACACACGGAAGCATTCGTGGGGACGTGCGGACCCATACTTCTCAAAGAAGGAAAAGCGTGTATACCCTTCCGAGGCACTCGTGGGTCCATGCGGACCCATACTTCTCAAAGAAGGACAATTGTGCAAACCCTTCCGTGGCACTCGTGGGGCCATGCAGACCCATAATATTTTACCAAATACCCTGTGCAGTCTAAATTTGACCATTAATTAATTAATTAATTATCACTGAAATTTAATGAGCTTTTAGGAGATGATAGCTTTTTAGGTGTCTGAGGCATTTCTAAAAGCTCATTAAAAAATTCCAACTCGTTTAAAAGATATTTGCAATCAAACACCCTTCTGGGTCCGCACGGACCCACGAGTGCCGGCGAAGGTTAAAGACATTTTCCGAATTACAATGGTTTAATAGCCAACTTGCACAATACCCCTTTTGAACAGCTCTCTGGTGCGAAAGATAAGGAAGGTTCACTTCCCTACGGGCAAACGTTTTGCTCTCACAAGCACTGGTGTTCTCTGGCTTGTGTAAAAAAAACAAAATAAAATCTCAATCGCCTTACTTTTGTATACAGGACATGCTTGGGTACTTTGAACGAACTAAAGGATTATTCTTGCGGCTATTATTGCCGCAGCCAATAAACCTTTAACGACTTTGTGTGTGTCGGTGTGTGAATGCTCTGATTTGTTTTGCTATTGTGTATTGCCGTGAGCTCTGGCGAGAAGGGGTGATTAATTTATGTTCATTATTATTATGTCTCACTGTGTTTTCACAGCTGTACAGAACAGTGAAAGGGATACTCGTTCAAACTTTGGTATGATGCCATGAGCGCCATAGTTTAACTAGAGTCAAATCAGTTATTTTTCTTTTTATATTCAATGGTGCCTCATTCACCCATATTCATCAGAACATAAGCTTTTTGCAACGTTCATTGAAGGTCAAGGTCCCTTTAAGTTACCTATCAAACCTCATAGTGGTGTTTATTGTTTATGGTTAGTGTTTTCCCCTGGAGCAATTTTTTGATTAGTGCTTTTGTGAACAAGAAACAATTTACAAGTGGCTCTATCCCATCTTCGACCCCCCCCCCCCCCCCCCCCCCCCCCCTCCCCCCCCTTCCACGTGGCGATATAACCTTCGTGGTTGAAAACACCAAATAAAGAAAGAAAGTGTTTTAAACATTTTCAGTTCTCCATTTAGTTTGGTGAAGTAGTGTAGAGCATTTTTTGAACATCAATAATCATGTATGAATTTATTGCATGTTTGTTGCTAGAATATTAATCATTCTTCTGCTGAAGAACTTTGTGCCTGATGAAAGTAAACATTGTGGTCAGTCGCATAGGTACCCCCCGCGGGTTTGGGGGAAGAATTTACCCGATGCTCCCCAGCATGTCGTAAGAGGCGACTAACTGATTCTGTTTCTCCTTTTACCCTTGTTAAGTGTTTCTTGTATAGAATAGTCAATTTTTGTAAAGATTTTACTCAAGCAGTATGTAAGTGTTATGTCCTTTGTACTGGAAACTTGCATTCTCCCAGTAAGGTAATATATTGTACTACGTTGCAAGCCCCTGGAGCAAATTTTTGATTAAGTGCTTTTGTGAACAAGAAACAATTGACAAGTGGCTCTATCCCATCTCCCCCCTTCCCCCGTCGCGATATAACCTTCGTGGTTGAAAACAATGTTAAACACAAAATAAAGAAAGAATAGGCACCCCCTAAAATCAAAGGTGAGTTTTAGATACTAAAATGTGCCAACAAATTTAACAGCACACCCGAGTCCCCTTTTTACTTTAGTTGCAAGATCAGTACATGTTCTATCACGGAATTTTGTTTTGTTTTTGTAATTATGTGTATTTAGAGATTTTTCAAACCAAACTATTAATCTTTGAGCTCAGATGTCCTACTTTTTGACGTATTGGTATGTTTATTCAAGGTAAGCTAGACGAATCATTTGTATCAGGAAACTAAAATAAATGAAATTCTGATTTTATGTGAAAAATTGAATCAGTATCACAACAATTTCAAAAATTATTCATATTATGTGCTGGTTAATGACTATTACATTTGCAAGCCAAAGCTCTGTTTGCATTCTGAATTTTGCATGTAAATGTCACATTTCAAAGATCACCTATATATTTAGGTGTGTGTGTAGTCTTTTTAAGAACATCAATTATATACATTTATTGGATCTTGATTGCTTGAATGTGTATGACACATAATTCTTGTGTATGAATAAATGTGTATGACAAGTTTGAATATTGGATAATACAAATTGTTTGTATGGATTTTGATTCCTGTATGGTGAGGCAATGAACATGTGCGTGTGAGATGTCTATGATGGACAGCAAAATGTAGTTATGGATTCATGGCTGCTAGTCTCATTTCCAGTCATATTAAAAAAAACAAGTTGTTTTTACAAAAACACAAAACATAACTCAAGTTGTCTGCCACAAATACAATTAATTTTAATCAAACAAGTGTCATGCAGAAAATACACTTTAAATAAGGAAAATCATCACAAAATGGAATGCATACTTTATGTTTATCACATCACAAGACACACTGGTAATACTTGGCAGGTGAGAGTTAACCCATCACACAATGGAATGAATATTTTTATCACATCATTAGACTGGTATTACTTGGCAGTTGAGAGTTAACCTATCACAAAATGGAATGAATACTTAATTTTTATCCCATCATAAGACTGGTAATACTTGGCAGTTGCAAGTTCATCCATCACAAAGTGGAATGAATAATTTAATTTTATCACATCATAAAGAATACATCGGTTCTACTTGGCAGGTGACAGCTGAACAGTTAGCAAAACAGTCACTATTTAATACTGGTTACAGAGACGAGGAATTGAGGCTGAAATTTATAAACTAAACAAGAAAGCTGAAATTGTGTGAGCCGTTTGTTCGTTCATGGGCTGAAACTCCCACGGCTTTTACGTGTATGACCGTTTTTACCCCGCCATTTAGGCAGCCATACGCCGCGTTCGGAGGAAGCATGCTGGGTATTTTCGTGTTTCTATAACCCACCGAACTCTGACATGGATTACAGGATCTTTTTCGTGCGCACTTGGTCTTGTGCTTGCGTGTACACACGGGGGTGTTCGGACACCGAGGAGAGTCTGCACACAAAGTTGACTGTGAGCAATAATAAATCTCTCGCCGAACGTGGGGACGAACTCGCGCTGACAGCGGCCAACAGGACTGAGCTACATCCCCGCCCTTGTGTGAGCAGTGACCTTCACTACAGAGGAGTGTAAAACTATAAAAGGAAAAGCAGTAGACAACGCCAGTTTTGGTTAATTTGGTAAAACATAAAAACAGACTATCGTTACACAGGGCACGAATATCACATTATCATAACTGTTACAAACGCTTTTGAGTTTATTAATTTGTATACCATTATGAGACAGTATAACAAAGTTGTTAGCGTGCAATTGATTTGTTTGTATCCGGTTTATGGTGTATATTGCCAAGTTTTGTATGGGACACTGTAACACTAGTCCGAGTGCTTTTGATATTTTGCTGGCAACGTGTTATTCGTGTAGTAGGGGGGTTGAACCATTTATTCTGTACATTAGGTAACTGATACCTGATATGATGTGAAGTGCTTAGTTTACTTGATCAATAGTCGAGAGAAATACAATGCTTTACATGTTTTCCATGGACAGCGTTACACGGAACACGAAAAGCAGGCAACATAATGACAAACAGTGGTGCAAAAAAACAAATAAGAACAGAACACACTCTTGAAACACAACGGCAATTTAAATAATGCAAAACACAAACATCAAATCTTCGAAAGTCTCTCTCTTGCATTTAATAGCAAGTAAGAAATGATGTACGGTACAGGCACCCAAAATAAAGCTTATTTTACTGAGAGAAAAAACCCACACACACCTTGTCTTAATAATTTTAAGATTTCAAAGTTCAACGTTAAACACCCCCCCCCCCCCCCCCTGCAAAAAGCAAAGAAAACAATCAAAACAAAAACAAGGTATGTAAAGGAGTATAGGAAACCGGTTAAATCAGGGTCATGTTTTTTTCTTCCTTTGCAGCATGACCTCAAATAATTCAGTTTGAATACATTTGTGAATTCCCTTCAAAATTGCAGAACAAACATTTTTTCGCAGGGTGTGTACAGAAAGAAATACCAACACCTACGGCTACCAAGCAAAAATAATGCGAAACACAAACATCAAATCTTCGAAAGTCTCTCTCTTGCATTTAATAGCAAGTAAGAAATGATGTACGGTACAGGCACCTAAAATAAAGCTTATTTTACGGAGAGAAAAAAACCACACACACCTTGTCTTAATAATTTTAAGATTTCAAAGTTCAACGTTAAACACCCCCCCCCCCCCCCCCCCCAGGGTGTGTACAGATAGAAACACCAACAGCTACGGCTACCAAGCAGAAACTAAACGCACCATTGAAGGAAAGTTTTTACAATAAATAAAATCCACCCCCTTCAAGAACAGCCTGGGACAGCTTCTGCCTCAGTTCTTGACGTGTCGGGCAGACACCTGCATTCTGAGGGCACAAGTTGACACTCTGGGGAGTGGCTTTTCGGGTGTGTCCACAAACACCACGGTCAGAGGACTCTGGTACCCTCCTGGTACTGTGGACCGGCTCCCAGACATGAAAAACACGAAATCTGAGATGGTGGTTTCTCCGCACTTTCCATCTGAAACAAGACAAAAAAGAAATTCTGAAATAAAGGAAACATCATCCCGCTTTCTTAATAAGCATACAAGTACCAGGACTCAAAAGAGAGGGAATTATTGCATGCTTGTGTTCATTTGTAGAAGCGTAGAAATGTTAAGCATGCTTTGCGACACAGAATGAAATGCTATTTTGAAAGCGTAACTTTTCTTGAGACTTTTTTTGAGCTGCTTGACGTTCAGTTTGATATGTGAAGGCAAACGAGATTCATTTTCCCAAATCTTTGGAGCTTTCAGGGGTAAAACCATGTGTTTATCATTTGCTGCTTTACATATAAGTTATTCTCCTGGGTCGTTTCCCATTTTGTGACATGTATTTTCAGTCCTTAAAACATGTATTAAATGGCAACTTGAATGTATACTCTCCCAAAAAAGAAACTTGACACAGGTAAACATTGATGTTTTTCAAATATATAATATATGTTAGAGGAAAGCACCAAAATTCAGTTTGAAGTTTGTCGGTTACATTGTTGCTAACAACTAACCCATAAAAAGAACATAATTGAACCAAGACTTTACTAAGTGGTCGCCCTTTTATTGAATTGCAAAAATTCTCGTCTGCACAAAAATCATGTGCATGGAGAGTATCGAGAGTATACATATTTTCTTTAGTAATAATTTTTTTTCCAGTAATACTCCAGGTTGTTAATGATGCAGACTTGCAACAAAACAACATAGAATATATATATATTATTTTCTTGGTAGTGTTAGCAGTATTCAAATTCATGTCACAACTTCCGGTTTCCATGTTATGAAGGTGCTTTACTTTTTTTTAATTTTTTTTAATTTTTTAATTTTTTTTTTAATTTTTTTTTTTTAACATTTTATTTCCTTTATATACACATAAACACAGCATAACATACATCATACACCGAGTTTATCAACAAAGCGTATACACACGTACATAAGGTGCTTTACTTTAAAACCTTTGTACTTTTACTGAACACTAAGACAAACAAAATGTGCAAGTATTTGTTATTCTATCTCTGCAGGCCAAGGATATTTATGAAACTAGTATTTGTGAATGAAATTAATTTGTACAGCTTAAATGTCTCAAGTTAAATTTAATAAAAAGTCTACTTTATAACATGGTTTTCCCTGGTACACAGCTCTGGAGATTAAAGCTGTGGTCTATTTATGACTTTCCTGGGCTACGAGGTTGAAAAATAGGGATACAATCATGTACAGAATTCTGTACAGCAAACGCTACCCGAAACCCCACCTATACGGCGTGTATGACCTTGAGAGCTTCAGTCAACGCTTGAATTTTTCAGGGATAACAGCCGGTTTGCTCTCTCAAGACTGATCATATTTTATCTTCAAGAGAGATCAAGGGGAAAAAATAAAAGCCCCGGCGAAGATTCGAACTCTCGACTTCGTGTCTCATGTCCTAACCACTAGGCTACTGCGCCAATTGAGAAAATGAAGGAAAAACATTGATATGAATTCATGTTATGTTATTCTTGAAGCAGCATGATTTATATCTCTATCCGCCCATTGTTCAGAAGTTTGTTTGTTTGTTTGTTTGTTTGTTTGCTTAACGCCCAGCCGACCACGAAGGGCCATATCAGGGCGGAGCTGCTTTGACATATAACGTGCGTCACACACAAGACAGAAGTCGCAGCACAGGCTTCATGGCTCACCCAGTCACATTATTCTGACACCGGACCAACCAGTCCTAGCATTAACCCCATAATGCCAGACGCCAGGCGGAGCAACCACTAGATTGCCAATTTTAAAGTCTTAGGTATGACCCGGCCGGGGTTCGAACCCACGACCTCCCGATCACGGGGCGGACGCCTTACCACTAGGCCAACCGTGCCGGTTGTTCAGAAGTGAATACATGTATAACTATTTCTTAGATGTCTGGTTTCAACTGGCTTTGGAGAGATTCAATTACTGTTCTTGTCATTTTCTTGCATGTTGTAAATAGAGATATCGCAGCTATTTGCATGGCGCGAATGTCGTGTAGCATGACGGTGTAAACATGTACTGCGATTCTGTAAAACATGTTTGCAAATAAAGGCAAATTTTAATGTCAATTTTTACGTTTTTGCAATGCATAAATGATAATTCAAGCGTAGAATGATATAAAATTATCAATTTTTTATCTTTGACAATACTGGTGTAGTGGCCTAGCGGTTAAGACATCGGCCCCGACATTTCGAGGCCCCGATGCCTTGAGTTCGAATCCCTGCCAAGTCGTTTATTTTTTCTGCTCGATCCTTCTTGACAACAAATATGCTCAGCTCTGCGAGAGCAAATCGGATGTTACCACTGCAAAATTCAAGCGTTGACTGAAGCTCTCAAGGTCATACACGCCGTATAGGTGGGGTTTCGGGTAGTGTTTGCTGTACAGAAATCTGTACATGATTTTGTTCCTATTTTTCAACCTCGTAGCCCCGGAAAGTCATAAATAGACCACAGCTTTAACCCATATCAATCAAGGTTTGTTATGAGCCAAACGGCTTTCCATATGAGATTATATACGTACCACTGCCGCCGCCACCAAATAATCATAATATACACTTTACAACGGATTACACACACACACACACACACACACAGATAACAAGGTAATCTTGAACTTTAGCGTGACGAAAATGCACCGAAAATGGTGTACGTTGTCAACCATGGGACATCATCTACACGAAAGAGTTGTCTCCCTTGTCTGGTCACACGGATAATTTCTTCTTTGATGGGTCAAATGCATTCGTACAGTTCATCATCGGAGTTCATTCCGTAACTTCAAAGGGATCTAAAATGACTTGTTATGATTACAAGTACAGGTTCTACAAATTTGGAGACTTAAATGCCTCTGAATTAAGAGCTATGAATTTAACACGCTAAAGTTCAAGATTACCGATAACACGAGCTCTCGCACCGAATTCCAATATTTTGCATCTTTGGTCAAAAACGCGTACAGGCCTCCCTTCAAGTTCAACTTCTGGATGTGGATGCCCCACTGACTCGGTGTAGATCGTCACAAGAACCGAATTCGTCTGATAAAACAATTAACTTACCCTGCTGTGCGAGCCTGGGCAACAGCGTTAATTAAAACTGCACTCGCAAACCTTCCAAAACATCAGGGACATTTGCCACCCCCGCCATCTTGAGCTGTTCAGTCTGTCAAAAGGCGGCAAAGCGAGGCTATGAAGACGCGTATAAGCTTAGTGTTTTTCATGTGGATTCCCAGTCCAAGTTTTTAAGTCGCTTAACCACGTGACTAATAACTGATTAATACAGGTGTATTTATTATTAAATACAGGTGTATTTAATTTTAAATACAGGTGTATTTATTTTTAAATACAGGTGTAATTATTTTTAAATACAGGTGTATTTATTTTTAAATACAGGTGTATTTATTATTAAATACAGGTGTATTTATTTTTAAATACAGGTGTATTTATTTTTAAATACAGGTGTATTTATCATTAATTACACCTGTATTTTATAATAAATACAGGTGTATTTAATAATAAATGCACCTGTATTTAATAATAAATACACCTGTATTTAAAAATAAATACACCTGTATTTAATAATAATTACACCTGTATTTAAAAATAAATACACCTGTAATTTATAATAAATACACCTGTATTTAATAAAAAATACACCTGTAATTAATAAAAAAAATACACCTGTAATTAATAATGATACTTATTGTATACGTTTAAGAAATAAATACAGCTGTATTTATCATTAAATACAGGTGTATTTATTTTAAATTACAGCTGTAATAGTTATGAGCCAAACGGCTTTCCATACAGACACTCAGGCCACTACCTAACAAACCATAAACTTTAACTGCTTCGTGCATTTTTCTCCTCTAGACGGCTTGATCAGCCCACTGAAAAGTTGAGTCGGTCCGATGTTTGGGTCGCCATCTTGAAATTTCTTTCGTCTGCTCAGTCACTCACTTACCCAATTCAAGCTTGCTTTACGGCTTTTAAACTTGATTTTTAAAAACATTTCAATGATACATCGCGCCTAAAGATGTCAGAGTATATATTGATTACACAAGGTAGGCATATCTTATGACTATTCGAATATAATACGCGACCGAAGTCACTTTCGTCGCACTGTCAATGCCAAATGTCGTGGGTTTTAAAGCAAGAGAAATTAATCACTCGTTTTGGATTTTCATTTGCAATGCATATAATACAACTGTGTTGAATTTGCAGTGGCGGTGAGCATCCTTTTTCATTGGTCTTTTTTTCTTCTTTTTAACTCCAACATAGAGGTATATTACACTCACGAGACATGGATATTTTCTCTTTACAATGGAAATATTCCTTATAATTTTATTTACAAATCAAATTTTCTACTTAATATTTGAAACTCAAAAATTACAAACACTTGTATTTTGTATTATTGAACTGTTTTTTCTTTTCGTAGTTTAAGTCTCCTCTTTTTTATGTAGTGTGCGTCTGTATTTAGTGTTTGTATAAGGGACGGGTTGTAAGATTACACTTTGCCTATTTAGTTAGTTAGCTTTTGCTTTTCGGGTCCAGCGGACCATAATAGGCCAAATCAGGAACCCCTTTGCCTATAACCTGTATCCTTTAGTAATACAGTTCAGTTTCCCTCTCTCTCTCTCTCTCTCTCTCTCTCTCTCTCTCTCTCTCTCTCTCTCTCTCTCTCTCTCTCTCTCTCTCTCTCTCTCTCTTTCACTGTATTGCTGTGCTGGGTCGCACTGTCAATGCCAAAAGTCGTGCTAATTGTGTTAGTGCTAAGACGTTTGTGGGTCGGCATTTACATATCTGTCCATCTCAGCTTGGCCAGACGTCTTGAGATATGATTCCCGAAGGGCCTGCACACACACACACACACACATGGTCGTAGCAGCATTCAAACGCGACTTAAATTAGGGTAGTGCGCTAGAAGCAGTGAAGCAAGAGAGAGAAACACAGAGGAAGAGCGAGAGAGAGAGAGAGAAAGAGAGAGACACACACAGAGAGAGACACAGAGAGACAGACAGACAGACAGACAGACAGACAGACAGAGAGAGAGACAGAGACAGAGACAGAGAGAGACAGAGACAGAGACAGAGAGACAGAGACAGAGAGACAGAGAGGGGAGGGAAGTAAGGAGGGAGAGAGAGATAAAGAAAAAAAGAAAGGAGGAAAGAGAGTGTTATAAAAACAGTGTGGGATTCACTTAACTGAATCAAGTCTTCGCGTAACCATAAGTAGGAGACCCAGTGACCTAATGGCACTGTTCCAAGGTAGAATTAATATCGTAGTCTGCAAGCTTATGGAAACTCTCCCGAGAAAGCTCTAGCACAGTTCGTTGCAACACTACACACAAAAAGAAAAACAAAACACAAAACAAACACAAAAAACACTGCATGAATATATCAGCATCTTCAGTTTGCAGGTGTCTGTGGGGTGTGTGTGTGTGGGTGTATGTGTGAGTGTGTGTATGTGTGTGTGCGTGCGTCCATGCGTGCGTGCGTGTGTGTGTGTGTGTGTCTGAATGTTTATATGTGTGTATATGTGCGTGCGTGCGTGCGTATGCGCGCGCGCGCGATAGAGAGAGAAAACGATAAAGAGAGAACGAGTGAATGAGCACTTTGTGAGGTTGTGTATTGCGTTTCGATATATTGATTTTAATCCCAAGCCACAATATACAGGGCCGGACCAAATGAGCTGTAAGGGGGGGGGTTCCTCCTTTTTTGCGGGGGCAAATCAGCGAAGTGGCAAAGCCACAAGCGCGCGCCTGCTGAACTAGGGCGGTCCGGGGCGAAAATTTTTGAAAAACGGTTAAAATCTGTGCAATCTGGTGCATTCTGGGCCTTGTTTTGAGGGTTAAGAGCAGCATTGTGGGGGTACATTTTTCTCATCGGATTTCACATTGAATAACATTTGTTAGAGACACACACAAAATTTATTTAAAAAAAACCTTAAAAAAAAAAACACTCAAAGCAAGGTACATGCTTTTTCCAGGCGTGGGGTTCCGGAACCCCTGGAACCCCCCCCCCCCCCCCCCCTGGGTCCGGCCCTGATATATTCTTTATGTATAATGCACACGGCTGTAGTAAAGGATTATGTCTTATTTCTGATGTCGTACCACGGGACGGTCTTCACAGAACAAAGATCAGATTTGATGAATAAATAAACACAGAAGTGCACTACGACATTCAACCCAAAAGCATAACTCAAAGTGGAAAAATATGCATCAGTCTGAAATAAGTTAGTTTCTTCTGACGATGAAGATTTGTGGCGGCAATGCCCAAAGTAAGGTTATGTCGTAAATACAAGTCAGTATAAAATAAGAGACGATCAGCTCCTACGCTGATATTCAAGGAATAAACCAGTCTCCGACACAAAACAAAGGAAACTTGCCAAATGTGTAAGTGCAGTATAACCTCAGCAACTTTTCCTCTTCGTCGGCTGAATTGACAGTCGTAAAACAGTATATAAAAAAAAAAAAGTAAGCAATGAAGGGGGATCCCTGCAAAATGTTTCCAATTCCGTCATGTCATCATGGGTTTCCAGCGAGGTAAA
>NC_090246.1:33420445-33432945 GCF_037325665.1 Littorina saxatilis
TTTAAAAACATTTCTTATTTTTTGGTGTTTTCTACTCGTCCTGTTTCTAAATTTGTCTCGGTTTGCAATTTTGTAACGCTTGTTTTCCCTCGCTTCTTGCATAATGTGGGGACATAACGTTTTAATTGTGTGTGTTTTGTTGTTGTTACTGCATTATATTACATTCTTTCATTTTTTCTTTGATTGCGATTCTCTTTCTCTTTCAGTTCAATCTTTTTCTTGGTTTGTTTATTGTTTTGTAATATTTTGACGTTTTTTGTTGTTGTTTTTTTACCCCCATTGTTTGTGTTTTCATTTTCTTCTTGCATAAAATGAGGAGGAGAAAAGGAAAAATAAGCACTGGTTGGAAAATCTAAATGACAGCAGGAGAATGTGTCTGCGCTGCATTGCTGCTGTTTATTTCTCTTTAGTCATCTTCAAAGCTGACAGAAGCGAAACAGCTATTCTGCAAAACATCCGAATCATTCGAATAACAGAGTACTTTCAAAAGTGGATTTCAAACTCTTTCTTCACACAGAGAGATATTTTGATACCACTTTTCCGTTTAAAGTTCAGTTGAAATAACACAAGTATAATAAAAAATATAGTTCTGAAGGAAACCAAAATCAATGTGTTTCTTTCAAAACGAAATTACACAGTATGAAGAGCATTTGAAACTTTGGATACAAATCAAAGAAACAATGAAAACACATCCACAGCTCCCTGCAAACAAAATTACGGTATTTCAAGTGCGCTTAAATTATCCAATGCAGCTGAGAGGAAGAATTGAAAAACATCCCATGAATACGAAACTACTCTTTTCTTTGAGCTTTGAAATTAAGTTGCTCCAGGCAAAATAATGCCGAATTCGTGTCTCAATACAGAACTTTTTAACAATTAGCGTTTTTGACAGGAATGGTGAATCTGGATAATATGCCTTCATCTGGCTTCCGTTTGATACCCTCAGGTGTTGGATGGACAAATCTATGAGACAGAGTGCACAATAAACATCTGAGTTTGAAGAACATGTGAGATGGTTGTTAACATGTATAAAATATAGAACCAGAAAAAGAAAATACAGAGACACGTGCAGACACTCGCTTGAACAATAGGGCATTCTCGCACTTTGACGGACAGAACTGAACAGACAAAGTGCACTATAAACATCTCAGTTTGAAGAACATGTGAGATGGTTTTTAACATACATAATTCTAGAACCCGCAACTGTAACTGTAACTATACAGAGAAGCGTGCAGACAATCGCTTGAACAATAGCGCATTCTCGCACATTGACCGACAGAACAGAAAGACTAACAGACGGACACAAAAATAAAATACATCTTGCCCTTTCTCTCTCCCCCTTTTCTCTCTCTCAATGTCCATCTCTCTCTCTCTCTCTTTCTCTCTCTCTCTCCCTCTCTCTTCTCTCTCTATCTATCTCTCTCCCTCTCTCTCTCTTCTCTCTCTCCCTCT
The DNA here is from genome assembly GCF_037325665.1 of Littorina saxatilis. Classification (NCBI taxonomy): domain Eukaryota; kingdom Metazoa; phylum Mollusca; class Gastropoda; order Littorinimorpha; family Littorinidae; genus Littorina; species Littorina saxatilis. Next base: position 33,421,898 of record NC_090246.1, read on the forward strand.
CTCTCTCTCTCTCACTCTCTCTCTCACTCTCTCTCTCCCCCTCTCTTTCTCTCTCTCATTCTCCCTCTTTACCCTCTTCACACAGCATATCATTCTCTCCCTTCTTTGCACATCAGTATTCGTCATTTGTTTGGTTGCCTGCAAATATGACAGGCGATTTTTATAGCAATCAGTTACCCGTTTATCTGACCAAACTGCCGGGCATTAATTCCCATGCAGAATTTCTCTGCTGCCGATTTTGCAACCTTTAGACTCTTGCGCGCGCGCGCGTGTGTGTGTGTGTGTGTGTGTGTGTGTGTGTGTGTGTGTGTGTGTGTGTGTGTGTGTGTGTGTGTGTGTGGGTGTGTGTGTGTGTGTCTGTGCGTGCCGAATGCAATCACAAACAGAAAGTTTGAACGATAATAAAGTTTTACAGAGAGAGAGGGAGAGATATGAGTGGGTGGGAGGGGGGGGGGGGTGGACCAGAGAAAGTAAAGTGAACTGGGAGGGCAGGCAAAGCAGAGAGGCCGAGACATATCGGGAAGACAGACAGACAGAGACAGACACACATACAAACACTCTACGTAAACCCTCAAATTCGAGCCCACATCAGAATCAGTTCCCAGAGAGAAAACACACACACACACACACACACACACACACACACACACACACACACACACACACACACACACACACACACACACAGAAACATAAGATTTATTTCCGTTTCAAAAAGCGCTATTCGTAAATCGGAGAAATCTCTGCCAAACTAAGAGCAATACACCAAAAGCCAACCATCCCATATCGGCTCTGGCGGGGCTGATATTGGATTTGGCCGTATAATATAAAGGCCATAGCGATGCACAGTGGAACGGACTGTGGCACATGAAGCCAAGAATATATTGATCATGTCCGACAGAATCCTCCATCTTAGGACTACCCTTGTGTTTTTCTATTGTCGTTGTGGGGATGGGGGGGGGGTGGGGGGAGGGGGGGGGGTGGGTGGGGAGGGGGGGGGGTGGGGGGGGGGGGCAGAGGCAGGCGTATTGTTGAAGGACTGGTAATGAGTCATTGTATTTGTTGGTGTTAGGTCTACAGTACTGTGCAAAGACCTTAGCAGAAAATGATAATTATTTTAAGTGACTGCTAATGAATCATTTCCTTCGGTACCATAAGCAATCACATTTGTCAGTGTCATAAGCCTAACAAACGAAGTCCTACTGAGCGAAAAAGGAAGAACTTTTGACGCACTCGAAATGAGTCATATTTAGATGTCATTCCTTAGCATATGTCTACCTAATTAGCGAATCCCTACTTACCGATTTTGTTGCTGCCGCTTGGTTTGGGCCAGGATTTTGTTGTATAATATAGTAGCTTTTCTTAGGTACACCTGGCTTTTCTGTGGTTTTGGTCTGTGGTTTGCTTATTAAGACTGGTTAAAAATCTTGTTTTGTATTACTATTAGTATATCCTTGTCATCATGTGAACTTTCTCTTCCGGAACATTTTTTGTTTCGCGAAAGTATAGAATAGAAATAAAGAAATCGAGAAAAAGGGGAAAACAAGAAAGAAAAGAAAGAAAGACAGGCAGACAGACAGGCAGACAGACAGACAGACAGACAGACAGACAGACAGGCAGACAGACAGACAGACAGACAGACAGACAGGCAGGCAGACAGACAGGCAGGCAGACAGGCAGACAGACAGACAGACAGACAGGCAGACAGGCAGGCAGGGAGTCAGGCAGGTAGGCAGACAGACAGACAGACAGACAGACAGACAGACAGGCAGGCAGCCAGACAGGCAGCCAGACAGGCAGCCAGACAGACAGACAGACAGACAGGCAGGCAGACAGACAGACAGACAGACAGACAGACAGACAGACAGACAGACAGACAGCAAAGAAGAAATGAAGGAAGTAAAAACAAAAGAAGAAAAACAAGTCGCGTAAGGCGAAATTACTACATTTAGTCAAGCTGTGGAACTCACAGAATGAAACTGAACGCACTGCATTTTTTCACAATGACCGTAGTCCGCCGCTCGTACAAAAGGCAGTGAAAGTGACGAGCCTGTTTGGCGCGGTAGCGGTTGCGCTGTGCTTCATAGCACGCTTTACTGTACATCTCTTCGTTTTAACTTTCTGAGCGTGTTTTTAATCCAAACATATCATATCTATATGTTTTTGGAATCAGGAACCGACAAGGAATAAGATGAAATAGTTTTTAAAACGATTTCGGAAATTTAATTTTAATCATAATTTTTATATTTTTGATTTTCAGAGCTTGTTTTTAATCCGAATATAACATATTCATATGTTTTTGGAATCAGAACATGGTGAAGAATAAGATGAACGTACATTTGGATCGTTTTATATTTTTTTTTATTTTTATAATTTTCAGATTTTTAATGACCAAAGTCATTAATTAATTTTTAAGCCACCAAGCTGAAATGCAATACCAAAGTCCGGCCTTCGTCGAAGATTGCTTGGCCAAAATTTCAATCAATTTGATTGAAAAATGAGGGTGTGACAGTGCCGCCTCAACTTTTACAAAAAGCCGGATATGACGTCATCAAAGGTATTTATCGAAAAAAATAAAAAATATCCGGGGATGTCATTCCCAGGAACTCTCATGTCAAATTTCATAAAGATCGGTCCAGTAGTTTGGTCTGAATCGCTCTACACACACACACGCACAGACAGGCAGACAGACAGACAGACACACACACACACACACACACACACACACACACACACACACACACACACACACACACACACACACAGACACACAGACACCACGACCCTCGTCTCGATTCCCCCTCTATGTTAAAACATTTAGTCAAAACTTGACTAAATGTAAAAAGACAGAAAAAAAGAAATCAAAAGAACAGGGAAAGAACGATAGACAGAAAGACTGAATGACAGACGGAAAGAAAAAAAACATAGAAAGAAAAAAAATACCTCCATGTTATAATTATGGTGGAGACGGATTTTTAAGTTAAAAACTGCGTATGGCCTGGAAAAACCCAACCATGACCTTTTCTAAACCCATCTTGGTTGAAAAGCTTCATGACGTATTATCAATGTTGTATTGACGTATGTTAGATCCAGATTTGTCTTTTGATCTAAAATTCATCAGATCATCATAATTATACATGAATATAAACACAGGATCGCCAATCTTTATCTGGTTTGTGTTAATCACTGATATTGATGTAAATCTCGTGTCATTTAACTTTTGAATGTTGCACGTGCTCGAACATAAATCACATATTTTACACGTAACTCAGTCATCCATGATCGCTTTCGCCAGATTTAAACCCTCATCGTTATTTACGTTCAGAATCAGATAAACCAAATGTCTCATAGATTATCTCCCAGTCTGGAACGCCTTTTCAGTGAACCTAAACCTCCATATATAACGTTAATCACGTTAGGAATGTTCTTGTATTGAAATCCTTTGAGCCATAAAGAATTATGTCTGACTTCCCACCAGAAAAGACACCTTTTCACAGAATGTAATCGGTTATAAACAATCGTCGCAGTCTTCATTGTAAACGACAGCCAGTGATGCAACTCCGAGACGTAGATTTCCGGTTCCGTTCGTAACCTCTTCCGCTAAGGGAGAGAACTCGATGATACGGGTTTAGACAGGGATTACAGCGGCGGAGACAAAGAAATCTCTTAAGCCCTCACTGTCCTACGATTGCGTCTCATCAAAAAGCGAGCAGGAAGGCCCGAAGCACATTCAATCCTAATTTACTGCAAAAACTGAGCTGGTGCAAAAAGGATGTTGCTCGGGCATAATTTGCCAAAGAAGAAGTTTCTTTTTCTAGTTGATTTTTTAGTTTTTGTCATGCTCTGTCTCTCCCAGAAAAACTGTATTTTCTTGGTAGATTGTCAATGCTTTTTTCTTCTGTTCTGTCGATTTGCGATGTTCTTGTTTTAATGGTTTGGCTCGCCTGTAATTTGTTTGTTTGTTTGTTTGTTTGTTTGCTTAACGCCCAGTCCACCACGAAGGGTGATATCAGGGCGGTGCTGCTTTGACATTTAACGTGCGCCACACACAAGACAGAAGTCGCAGCACAGGCTTCATGTCTCACCCAGTCACATTATTCTGACACCGGACCAACCAGTCCTAGCACTAACCCCATAATGCCAGACGCCAAGCGGAGCAGCCACTAGATTGCCAATTTTAAAGTCTTAGGTATGACCCGGCCGGGGTTCGAACCCACGACCTCCCGCTCATTGCATGGGCGGACGCCTTACCACCAGGCCACCGTGTTGCGGTCTCGCCTGTAATGAGACGGACATTTCGGTGTGAATTTTGTGCTGGAGATTTCCAACCAATTTCACGTTATATGCATATTTACGTTTATGGATTTCAATCCTTAAAGGTTAGCCCATTCACACAAAGAATATGTGCTGAATTCTTTTGTAAGCAAGAATCTTTCTTACCTGCTTTATAATAAGCTTCTCGTAGCATGAATAGTTGACAAGATGAAAGTGGAATTCCATATCAGAAAAAACAATTAAATTCGAATTCTGAGGCATTTTGTGTGTGTAAAAGCTGACTGGCAGCCTAATTTTTTTACATTTAGTCAAGTTTTTATTTTCAGATAGACGAAGGTGGTGCTGCATGTGTGTGTGTGTGTGTATGTATGTGTGTGTGTGTGTGTGTGTGTGTGTGTGTGTGTGTGTGTGTGTGTGTGTGTGTGTGTGTATGTGTGTGTGTGTGTGTGTGTATATATATATATATGTGTGTGTGTGTGTGTGTGTGTGTGTGTGTGTGTGTGTGTGTGTGTGTGTGTGTGAGTGTTTGCGTCTGTATGTGTAGAGCGAATCCCAAAAACCTACTGGACAGATCTTCATGAAACGTTCATGCATATTCTTGCTTTGTTGTTGTTGTTGTTGTTGTTGTTGTTGTTGTTGATCTCTCTCTATCTCTCTCTCTCTCTCTTTCTCTCTCTCTCTCTTTCTCTCTCTCTCTCTCTCTCTCTCTCTCTCTCTCTCTCTCTTTCTGTCGCACCCTACTTCCTCTCTGACCACAACCCACCCGACCGCTACCGCACTCTTCCGCCCCACTCACCCTTCCCCACCCCGAAACCTGATTCATTTATGAACCGAAACACCCTGAAAAACCAAACATTAATATAATCTGGCAACCCATACTCTGTGTATTGATAAAGCATAAAGCTCTTTAACTGGGAATCGCAGCATTTATATTGTTAGACTCGTCATTACAAGGAGCTGGGCGTAATGCATCGTGTCGGTAATTTTCGCTGTTTTCCGTAAAGGATCGTAAATTGACTCGATCCGATAACTACGGACCTGCGTTGGGGGGATTAGGGAGATTGGCTGTGTTCAACGAATGACGTCTCTTTTTGTGTGTCTTTTTGTCTTTTCTTTGTCTTTTTTTTTTTAGGGGGGGGGGGGGGGGGTTCCGCGCGGTATAAAGATTCGTAAAGCTGATCTGTTTTTCCCCTCTGCTGTTCCGTAGTTTATGAGTTGCAGAGTATCACGATTTTGTTGTTGCGCATGAACGTGAACATGTTTTGGCGAATTAATTTACCACTGGAAATTCCGTACTGTCTGGTCTGCCTAGTATAGGTGCTGCCTAGTCACGTTTCTTACCGAGTCACTGCTAAAGAAAACACACTGTAATGTATAATGCCTACTCTCAATTCAGTAAAGCTAAGGAACAAACTGGTTGACCTACCTTTCATTTCTTTCAAAAATCTCATTTTGTAACCGTCACATAAACAAAAATAACAAGTCGCGTAAGGCGAAAATACAACATTTAGTCAAGTAGCTGTCGAACTCACAGAATGAAACTGAACGCAATGCCATTTTTCAGCAAGATCGTATACTCGTAGCATCGTCAGTCCACCGCTCATGGCAAAGGCAGTGAAATTGACAAGAAGAGCGGGGTAGTAGTTGCGCTAAGAAGGATAGCACGCTTTTCTGTACCTCTCTTTGTTTTAACTTTCTGAGCGTGTTTTTAATCCAAACATATCATATCTATATGTTTTTGGAATCAGGAACCGACAAGGAATAAGATGAAAGTGTTTTTAAATTGATTTCGACAATTTAATTTTGATAATAATTTTTATATATTTAATTTTCAGAGCTTGTTTTTAATCCAAATATAACATATTTATATGTTTTTGGAATCAGAAAATGATGGAGAATAAGATGAACGTAAATTTGGATCGTTTTAGAAAAATTGTTTTTTTTTTTTTTTACAATTTTCAGATTTTTAATGACCAAAGTCATTAATTAATTTTTAAGCCACCACGCTGAAATGCAATACCGAAGTCTGGGCTTTGTCGAAGATTACTTGACCAAAATTTCAACCAATTTGGTTGAAAAATGAGGGCGTGACAGTGCCGCCTCAACTTTCATGAAAAGCCGGATATGACGTCATCAAAGACATTTATCAAAAAAATGAAAAACACGTTCGGGGATTTCATACCCAGGAACTCTCATGTCAAATTTCATAAAGATCGGTCTAGTAGTTTAGTCTGAATCGCTCTACACACACACAGAGACACACAGACACACACACACACGCACGCACGCACGCACGCACGCACATACACCACGACCCTCGTCTCGATTCCCCCCTCTACGTTAAAACATTTAGTCAAAATGATCATAAAAATAAGTTTTAGACAAAGCTACATATCAGAATTTCACGGGCTGTTTTTAATTTGCTATGGCTGTTGAAATCATGACATAATAATTGATATCTGATATAGATTTAAACGAGTTGTTTAGTGGTAACATGTTTATGTATTGAACTATTTTTCATTTGACCGAGAAATGATCCTGCTTCAATTGTTTTATATTTGACAAAGAAAATCTTAGCTAATGTTTCAAAGTTTAAATTCTTCTGATTAAAAACCCCCAATCTTTTGAACCTTTAAGAAATTAATAGTTAGCGCAAATAATAATGTGTACCTTAAAATGCCTAAATACAGCAACAGGTCGATCAGTCGAGAGAAACTGTTTTTATGAATATCTGTTGTGATTGCATTAAAAGTGTACTAAAATTCAGGATTGGAGGAAACAAATTGGGTTTGTTTGTTAAACGGTAAATCAATTGTATTCTAATCATTCTAAAAGTTGTATTAATTCGTAGCCATTAAAGATACATATGCCTCACAGTTCTTGTTTAACAAACTCGTGATGAAATACCCAAAAATTCGCGCACTGACATGCAAACGCACGTAAACGCAGACACAGACACAGACAGTCACACACACACACACACACACACACACACACACACACACACACACACACACACACACACACACACACACACACACGAACGAAATCACACACACACACGAACGAAATCACACACACACACACACACACACACACACACACACACACACACACACACACACACACACACACACACACATACACACACACACACACACACACACATAACCACACACACACACACGCACACACACACACACACGCACGCACACACACACACACGCACGCACACACACATACACACACACACATATACACACGCACGCACAAACACACACACACACACACACACACACACACACACTCACACACACACACACACACAATGACTTAGTCATTGATTTTGTCCCATGCACTGTTTTCCTGAAAGGTCATAACGCACAATTTGCAGACAATATAACACAATTAAATCCAATTTATGACGATATGAAAGTCGCCCCTTACACGGGTCTTACGTTAAGCTTTTGGATTCTCAAGTTCATCCAAGGACAAAAGATGGTTTAAATAAGACCTAATGACAACACCAGAAGAAGAAAAAAAACACATTAAAAAATGTAAAGGATTCTGGGAAAAATTGTTTCAAAGGAGAAACAGAACAAGAAGAAGAGGAGATCTAGATGATTGAGCTCTCACATGCATTTTTACTTGTAGGACGAGTTATTCTGTCAAATAGGACATGCTCACTGTCTCTGTCTCTCTCTGTCTCCGTCTCACTCTGTCTCGCTTTATATATCTCTGTGTCTGTGTCTCTCTAGCTCTCTCTCTCTCTCTCTCTCTCTCTCTCTCTCTCTCTCTCTCTCAAAAATGCCACAACCCTCGAAACATTTGATTTGATTTGATTTGATTTGATTTGATCTCTCTCTGTCTCTCTGTCTGTCTCTCTCTATCTCTGTCTCTCTCATTCTCGCTCTCTCTCTGTGTCTGTCTCTGTCTGTCTCTGTCTCTCTCTCCCTCTCTCTCTCTCTCTCTCTCTCTCTCTCTCTCTCTCTCGCTGTCGCTCTGTCTGTCTATCTCTTTCTGTATATGTCTCTCTGTCTCCGTCTGTCTGTCTGTATGTCTGTCTGTCCAGGGCCAGACAACCGGGGGGTTATGGGGGTTGCGCACCCCCCCCCCCCCTAGCCTAAACATGTACCTCACTTATTTAAAACATTTTTTATTATTGTTTATTTTATGCCGTTTCATGCAAGGAGCGACCATTTTCCTATCTCAGAATATTATCTACCCATCAGCATCAGGGGGCTTCGCCCCTTGACCCCGCCAGGGGTAATATCCCCCTGGACCACCACTGGCAACCCCCCCTTCTCTAGCCTAGTCCGGCCCTGCTGTCTCTCTTTCTCTCTCTCTCTCTCTCTCTCTCTCTCTCTCTCTCTCTCTCTCTCTCTCTCTCTCTCTCTCTCTCTCTCTCTCTCTCTCTCTCTCTCTCTCTCTCTCTCTCTCTCTCTCTCTCTCTCTCTTTCTCTCTCTATTTGTCTTTCAATCTATCTGTCTCTCTTTTTCTGTCTTTGTCTCTGTTTGTCTGGTCCACACAAAACCTTCGTTCTTCAACACAGCACTCACATCCCCATAGTTGACCACCACCACCTCACCCTCTCCAACCTCATACACACTCTCGCCAACCCCCGACTCATCTAAAGGAGAGAGAGAAAAAAAAACTCTTAAAAAAAAGAAAAAAAGATGCGGCACGCATTTCGCAAGAAGCATGAACGCACAATGTCATAATCGGTCATAATTTCTGCTTTGTCTGTTTGCTTTATTGACGAGAAGTTGCGAGGGTTTCTTGCAAGATAATGACCGATCATTACACGCGACGGCCGAGCAGAATTTTACATCGATCCTAATCGATTTTTCTTAGGTTTCAAGTTCTTAGAGCATGCAGCCTCCTCTATCGTAGAGGAGTTGTAAGACGTTAGAAGGAAATAGCAATGATGGATCCAAAGAAGGAATAATGAATTCCGTTGAGATGTTTGAAAACAAAATGGAGTAATGAATTCTTAAAACAAAAAATAAAACAAAAAGAAGTCTGTAGAGCTACCAGAAATTTTACATCCATCCTAATCGATTTTCTTAGGATACAACTCCTTAGACCATGCAGCCTCTTCTATCGCAGAGGAGTTGTAAGACGTTTGAAGGAAACAGTAATAATGAATTCCGTTGAGACGTTTGAATGCAAATGAGGTAATGAATTGTTAAAAAAAAAAAAAGGATGAATGAATTCGGTAGAGTTACCAGAAATTATACATCACTCTCTATCGGTTTTCTTACGTCACAAATCGCCAGTGTCTTAGAGGAATTGTAAGACGTTTGAATAAAAATGAATTACTAAGTGGAGTTCATTGAGCCACCAGTAACAGAAATTGTCATCGACCTCCGTCGAATTTCTTAGGTTACAAGTCTTAGACCAGACTTCAGTGTCTAAGAGGAGTTAGAAGACGTTTGACTAACAATAGAATCAACAATCAACAATAGCTACGGGCGCAGTGGCGTGGTGGTAAGACGTCGGCCTCCTAATCGGAAGGTCGTGAGTTCGAATCCCGGTCGCTGCCGCTTGTTGGGTTAAAAGTGGAGATTTTTTCGATCTCTTAGGTCAGCTTATGTGCAGACCTGCTAGTGACTTAACCCCCATTCGTGTGTACACGCAAGCACAAGACCAAGTGCGCACGATAAAGATCCTGTAATCCATGTCAGAGTTCGGTGGGTTATAGAAACACGAAAATACCCAGCATGCCTACTCAAGCACCATTACTAGTCAGAATGTTGACCCTGGGCGTCTAATGGAAGAAGAAGAACAAATGAAGTTCAATGAGCTATCAGAAATACGGGTTATAGGTCCGATTAGGCAGAGGACTGAAAAGTACCAGTGTTATATGTGACCCTCCACCACGGAATGAGTCACATGTCACCTTTGCATGATTTTCATATTTTTACATTTTGGTAAAGAGGTTTTTATGCTCTATCCAGTGGTGAAAACCGTTTTAGAAAAGAGCGAACACTGTTTGAGTTATAAGCCTGTGACTAAGGTGACCCTCACACTGTTACCAGACACTCCCCGGACTTATATTAAACCTAGCGCAGAACCGCGCGAGGTGACATGCGACTCATTTCGTGGTGGAGCCGGAGGGTCACATATGATAAGCGAAAAAAGTACTGTATGGTTCAATCGTAACTTATCAGTTAACCAAATTGGAGGTGGTTCTGGCTGGCCTTGTATCCCATTTTGTCTTTGCCATATTCGTTCACTTTGTTTGTTTATCCTTGGTTGTATTTTCTTTGCTTTTGACAGATGTCCTGAATTATATTGTGCCATAAGTGCATGCAAATATCTCATTGTCTTTGTTACCTATGTTACCTGCAACAATGTCAAGTTCTTTTTGCAGGAAACAGTCCTATATAGTGTTATGTTCTTTCTTTCTCTCTCTCCCCCCCCCCCCTACATGCTCTCTCTCTTTCTCTCTTTGTCTCTCTCTCTGTTTCTTTCTCTCTCTTCTTCTTAGCTTCTTCTTCTTCTTCTTCCGAGTGACTCTTCCTAACGGCTGTTAGCTTGGTTAGCGGCAGTCTCATAAGACGGGTTTCGTAGCGATGATTGTAATAAGCTTCAAACAACGTTAGCAGCAGGCTTCAGTGCCAGTTACTGTTTACAACGCTGGACAGATCCTTTCATGCTTTGAGCGCAGATAGGGGACTGTATGGATGATGTGAACAGCAGATTATGATATACGTTCTCTGCATGTCTTGTCGGATTGACACAACGGTTGTCGGGTTCAGTTGACACG
>NC_090246.1:33437945-33443853 GCF_037325665.1 Littorina saxatilis
AGAGAATCAGACAGAGCAAAGACACAACATGTCCATGATCCAGTGAATCAGAGAGAGGAAAGACACAAGAGTTCTAGAGAATCAGAGAGAGAGAGGAAAGATAAAAGAGTTATAGAGAATCAGAGAGATAGAGGAAAGAGACAAGAGCTCTAGAGAATGAGAGAGAGGAAATACACAAGAGTTCAAGAGAATCAGATAGAGGAAAGACACAAGATGTCCAGAGAATCAGACAGAGGAAAGATAAAAGAGTTCTAGAGAATCAGAGCAAAGACACAAGAGTTCTAGAGAATCAGAGAGAGGAAAGACACAAGAGTTGCAAAGAATCCGAGAGGAAAGAGACAAGAGTTTCAGAAAATAAAAGCCTAAAGGAAAGAGACAAGAGTTCTAGAGAAGTAGAGAGAGGAAAGAGAGAAGAGTATCAGAGACTGAATCAGAGCCGGGAAAAAGAAAAGATACAAGAGTTCCAGCCTATCCGAGACATGAAAGAGAGTCCAGTTGCAGAGAATCATAGGGTGGAAAGAAGAGAAGCCCGGGGGTTCCCGAGAATCAGAGGGAAGACAGAGAGAAGGGTTCCCGAGAATCAGGAGGGTTGAAAGAAGAGGAGAGTGTTGGTTCTGGCGCCAAGCTGCTAGGGAACCCCTCGCTCACGTTCGACAAGGGCGAAACGTGCTCCTGTCTCGCCACGCGGAGTAATACACCGTCTGCTGGCCGCATCACAGCCCTACACCCCTCTACCGCATATGGCACCGTTCCCATCAGCCTACGCCGTAGCAGCAAAGTGCCACCATGGATTCGGGAAGGACGAATAGGTACGACATGTCGTCCGTTGCTGCTAGCTGTAAAGCGCTGCCAATCGGAGAATTTATTGATGTTGCACGACATATTGGTGGGGAAAAGAGAGGGAGCGTTTTATATGTTGATAACGTAGGAGGAAAACTGCTCTTTCTCTCAGGCAACAGATTAGAAATTCATGGGCTGGTAACACTTCTTTCTTTACTTCTTCTCTCCCTTCCCTTGAAATTGCGCGGCTGTCTTCTGCCCTTTGACCAGCGTGCAAATCTATTTTGCGGGGATTTCAATTCCACTAGACAGGCGGGGAAGGGCCCGAACGACAAATAGAGCCTTTTGGATGATTATCCCACTCAGCAAATTGATTTAGAGCGGGAATATTAAGTTTCGTTCGATCTCTCCCCTTCACCCTTCCATTCGTCCTCAATCCTATTTGCTCGTTTTTATCTTCATTGCAATCCTGTTTGCCCTGTCCAAGGCATTAAAGTTTTTCGTCAATTGTACAAATACCGCTAGCGCATTACAGAGCTGTTCTTGGCTCCGGCGTTTTTCCTCCCTCTTTCTATTTCTGTTTTTGTGGTGGGATGGTTGAGGTGGAGTTGCAGGGTGATTTGCACATTTTCAACAATTCATCGCCCCGTAAATTGAATTTCTCGCACAATACGAATGGTTGTCATTAGTGAGCGGTAATAGAATCTAAACTATTCGTTTTCTTTGTTCGCTCTTGCATTCGGGAAAGTGCACTCACTTTGCATATAATATAGAGTTAGCATTGAGTGCACAGAGTGTGTTTGCTATCATTTAGGGGTGGGGAGGGGGGGTGTATGGTGTTAGGGGAGGGGGGAGGGTTAGAGGTTTGCTTGAGAAATAGATTGCAGTCGACCTTGCCCTGGCGACCACCTCTCGGTTACGACCACCTGCCCCTTACGACCATCCCACAGGATCCCACACCAGTTTCTTTATATAAAATTCACGACCACTGTTGGTTGGTCCCTCAGGTGGTCGTTATATACAGTGTACGTATATCCACTGTGGAAGGCTAACTGTTCTGTCCTTGGCGTATGCTTTTAACTGCAAGTTATGAGAGCGTCAAGATCACATTCTTCAGTACAGAAAATATATAGGGACATTTACATGGATTTATTTTACTTGTTTTTGTTTTACGTAACTCTTAATTTTATTTCATTTTCTGATTTCTAATCTTGTAATTCTAACTATAAATGTCATTTTGTTACGTTGAATTGTATTGCATTGTTAATGTGTTGTTGTTTTTACGTCTTTGTAATTATGTTTTTGACTTTCCACGTAAATAATGGATGAATATATTGGAACTACCTAAACAGTATATTAGCAAACGACTTTCTCTTTAAAAAAAAAATGGACAGTACTTTTGAACCTCACAATTTTAAAAGCAAAAAAATCATTGTTGAAAAATGTTTGAAGAAGAAGAAAACAACGGTGAATAAAACAACAGACATAAAAAAAAAATTTCTTTTTGTCACACATTTTCACGAACAACAACCAAAACATCTATATGACCATGTCTTCTTTCACATTGCTCCCCATTTTGTCTGCGGGCAAAGCCACTACCTTAGAATCTAGCTAAGGCACCCCAAAATCAAAAGAAGGACACTGCAAAAGCCTCCGTGTCTGCTCAGGTGTCAGGCAAAAAACAAAAATGGTCTCGGCTCTTGTGACCCTTCATGGGACAAGGAACAAGCGTCGGGACAAGCAAGAGAAAGAGAGGAAAAAAAGAAGGAAAAAAAAAAGAAGAAGAGCAAAAGCGAAGAACAAAGAAAGATAGAGAGAGAGGGAAAAAAATGAGAAGAAGAAAGCAAAAAAGAACAAAGAAAGAGAAAAGAGAGAGGAAAGAGAGAGGGAAAAAAATAGAAGAAAAAGTAGAAAGATGAGAAAGAGGGGGAAAAAAGAAGAAGAAAAAAGGAAGAAAAAAAAAAGAAAAAAAAGAAAGAAAAGAAGACGATTTGATCGAGTGCAAGCAAGGTCCTCGGTCACTTTATGGGTTCCACAATATACAATTAATTAAGAGCTCAAAGACCTCACCTCAACGGTGCGTCCAGCTTTCTTGACCCCAGAGCACGACACGTTTTGTCCAGCCGACTGTCCTGGGGAAGACTTTTGACCTTCCCGCTACCCTTGTCGGCTGTCCTCTCACACACATACAGGAAGACACACGGACACAGCCACACACCGCGACGAAACGGTATGTATGAATCAACATTAACAGGTTTCCATTTCTTTCTTTCAAACATCATGGTGGGAAAATATTATATGAAATAAAGATTATACAGACACTGCCGCATAAAAAGACCACAAAATTCTTCGCCTGGGAATAGCCCAAATTGTTGCATCCGAGGTACCCCCCCCCCCCCCCCCCCCCAATCCAAAGGTCCTTGTTCGCTATTACTTTATTACACGGCGAATGACATACGAAAAGACCACACAATTCTTCATATACCGAGTTCGCCATTACTGAAGCGGAAATCCACCCTCCTAAAAAACAATCTCCACCCCACCCCACCTGTTTCTCTACCTTAATTGCTACAATATTGCATAGCAAACGACGTAATGTTAAAACCACAGAATGCTTCATCTGTCAAGTTTTCCATTGTAGCAATCGACCACACCCTGTATACTCACTCCCCCATGGTCATTCTATATTGCTACCATGTTGCGTAGCGTACGGCGAAATGAAAAGACCACAGATTTTGTCAACTAACCAGTTCCCATTGTTTCACTCACCACGAGTGACTTTGGTCATTAAAAATCTGAAAATTGTAATTAAATTGTGCGTGTGGTTTTTTATATTTTTTTTTATACAAAACGATCCAAAAATAGTTTAATCTTATTCTTCATCATGTTCTGATTAAAAAAAATATAAATATATTATATTTGGATTAAAAACAAGCTCTGAAAATTAAAAATATAAAAATTATGATTAAAGTTAAATTTCCGAAATCGTTTTAAAAACAATTTCATCTTATTCCTTGTCGGTTCCTGATTCCAAAAACATATAGATATGATATGTTTGGATTAAAAACACGCTCAGAAAGTTAAAACGAAGAGAGGTACAGTAAAGCGTGCTATGCAGCACAGCGCAACCGCTACCGCGCTGAACAGGCTCGTCACTGTCACTGCCTTTTGCACTAGCGGCGGACTACGGTCATTGTGAAAAAATGCAGTGCGTTCAGTTTCATTCTGTGAGTTCCACAGCTTGACTAAATGTAGTAATTTCGCCTTACGCGACTTGTTTTTCCTTCCTTGGTCTCCTTTCACAATATTGCACAAAAAGACCACATAATTCCTTCGCTGCCAAGTTCCTATTGTTCCACTTTCCCCACCCTGTCCTTTTGGTCTTTTTTTCTTGCTACAATAATGCATAGTTAACGGCATAATCAAAAGACCACGGACTACTTCCGTTGACGAGTTCCAATTGTTCCAGTTATCCCCCCCCTCCCTCCCATCTCCGTTCTTCTTCCGGGGTCGTCTTTTACACAACATTGCACAGAAGACCCACATAACTCTTTTCCTATTCATATATCCTGCTCCCTTGATCTTTCTATTTGGCACCATGTTGGACAGCGAACAACACATAATGAAAAGAGAGCAGAATTCTTCTGCTGACGAGTTCCCATTGTTTCACTTTAACACAACTCCTACCGACCATTACCCCCTCTCCTCACCACCCCCCCCCCCCTCCCATGATCACCACCCCCACCTCCGCATCTCCCATCTCCATTTCTACCTCTTTGGTTTTCTTTCACACGATCTTGCATAAAAAGACTGGTCACAGAATTCTTCCACTGCCAAGTCCCCATTGTTCCAATGCCCCTTGCTCTCCTTCCCTCCATGCACTACCTTCTCTTACTTTCTCCCCCTTCGTCTTCCTTCCTTTATACAATATTATACACAAAAAGGACCTCGCGAATTCTTCCGCTGCCAAGTTCCCATTGTTGCACTTTCTCCACCCTGCCTCCCAGCTCTCCCTCCCCCTTTACCCCCCCTCCCCCCCCCCCTTTCTCCTGTGTTCTGGAAGCGGTATGAAAGCCCTATCAGGCCAATTGTCGTGCAGAACGGGTCTCTCCATTGATCCGGGCCCGCTTATTTTCGATAATTAACGTGTTCTGTGAGCTTTGGCTCCTTTCTGGGGCTTCGATTGCCAAGCCCGCGCCGGCCACTTGCCAAAGGAAATCTATATGTACTCGATCTTGAACCGGCTGGCTGGCTGCTGGTCTGTCTCTGTCTCTCAGTCTCTGTCTCTGACTAGTCCTGACTATGTTTGGTTCGCGCTTTTGTGTGTGTTGCTGACTTTGTTCTTCTGCCTTTTCTATGCTGTTGTAGTTAGGTGTTTGGTTTTTTTATATCAATATACGCATTCTAAGTCGAACAACCTCGATCTCTCCCTCAATTCCTCTGTCTGGCTGTCTGGCTGTCTGGCTGTCTCTCTCTGTCTCTCGTTGTTTTCCGGCATGTTGCCCCGCACAAGATTTGTAACTCTTTTTTTTTTTAAAGGAGATAAAGATTTTTAACAAGATTTGAAGAAACAAATGTGCAAGCTTGGAAGTTTTAGAACCTTCTTTTCACAGTGATAGACCTGGTTGTAAATAGTTTTAAGCATGGGGCTTGCCATGTGAATTGAGGAAAGAAACAAACAAGCATCGGTCTCGAATAGCTGAAGAGACGATACAACATATTATTCCCCCCTCTGCTTCTTTACCTCTGTAAACTTGTAGGGGTAGTTATTTTTCGATAATGACCCAGCAACCAAACAAATAACGACCCAGCAACAGCCTGAATCCTCGATAGTGCAATGGGTTGAGAAGTTGTTCTGTTTCGGTACTACTTTTTGCGACTGAAAAGTTCCGAACGCTCTAATGTACGAAGTATACATCTCTGGAGCAAACAATACAAACATACCGCATTTAAATTAACAACTACAGGCCTGAACACATGAATCTCCATATAAAATCCATGAGTTCGGTTGTTTTCTGAATCTAGATCTGCCGTGCTCAAACCGTTCATCACAAGCAATTTCCCAAGGCAAGTAACTCATACTTTGTCTAGCGACAAGAGTAGTTCCCCTTCTTTTCACTCAGTTTCT
>NC_090246.1:33446553-33479053 GCF_037325665.1 Littorina saxatilis
TAAGGGTGAAGGCGGGTACGGTGGGAGTTGTAGGGACAGGGAGGCATTTGAAGTGAGATAAGTGATAGTTCACCTAGAAGAGAGAGGTCAAGACAGATAGACAAAGACAGAGAGACGGAGAAAGAGACAGGCAGAGAGAATGACAGCAGACAGAACTAAGAAAGCATCAAGAAAGATCTACGAATTCACTAAATATACCCTTCAAAAAAAGTCAAGGACCCCTTTTTCAAACGCATGCCATACATAAATGACAAGGTTAAATGATTTAATTTGTGTCTGTATTGTTTTATTGAGGAACTGAGGACTGTCTCTAGAAAATGTCACGTCAAACATGCCAGCGAAAACAACGCTAAAGCTTGTTACTCTAGACAACCCTCTGATTTTGAAATTCACAACAGTAGTATTTCTCACAACCAAAAACTGCAAAATCTTATCCCGGCAGCGATCACTAGTTAATCTCCCAATAATCGACGTAAGGAGATCTCTCCCCGGACCATCACAGAGCCCTTATTAAACGATTTCGTTCTTGTTAGAACAGCGCCATCTGGAAAGCGCTCTCTGCGACGCCTCGCCAGACTCTGATGCGTCCATCAGCAGGATCCAAGAAGAGGCGGGATCCATCTGTAAACAAGAACTGAGCCCTACGATGACGTAACCACCTCACATGATGAGTGCACCAGGCTCGGTGGGCAGCTGGATGTTTGGCAGTCAATGTTGTTTTGCGGACTGGGCGTCTTTCACTGAAGTTGAAAGCGTGTCAGCAGTTTGTAATACTTTGATTCCTGACAACAGTGTGTGGTACATGGTGGCAGCTCATGGTCGATGCCTGCTGCCTTTTCAGTAACCTTTTTTTTGTTGCATGACCTTCATTTGGGTGAGGCGATCCTTCATTGTTGTGGTGGCTGTAGGCCGACAATAACATTGTCGTTACTGTACTCTGCCAATTACTTGAAGCCATTCCTTCAGTCCGATGATGTTGAAGTGAGACACTGCAACACTCTGAACCACTTGCCTGGCAGAAACAACATCTTGTAGCCATCAAACTGCCCTTGCCTTATCCAAGTCGCTCCGTTTTCGTGATTGGGGCATATTGTTTCATTACATTATTTTGTCAGTGTGTCATTTTACAAACACAAATTGTTCCACACATTTCGTGGCTGGAACCCTGTTGTAGCACATGCATCAATGGTTTTTGTCCTGGCATGATTTGCTCCGATTTCATAGGACTTTGAAAACTGCCCCCTTTTTAAAGAAAATCTCACTTTTCCCGCCTGTTTAGCATGACACAGTAACACTGCCTGCCAAACATGTTCCAAGAGCAAGACTCACTGCCCTTTTGTTTATTAAAAAAAAAGTGACGTTTCAATCAAATTGTCAAACCCTTGATTTTTTGAGAATATTTTAAAAATTGTAAACATTTCATGACCGGTCCTTAACTTTTTTTGAAGAGTATATAAACTGATTAGGCGAATATGTAATTAATGTCGGATGAGAAAGCCAGATAAGAAAGGAGAAACAGTCAGACAGACATACAGAGAGACTGAGAGAGAGAGAGAGAGAGAGAGAGAGAGAGAGAGAGAGAGAGAGAGAGAGAGAGAGAGAGAGAGAGAGAGAGAGAGAGAGAGAGAGAGAGAGAGAGAGAGAGAGAGAGAGTTTTCAACAACAAAGGAACCCTTTGCTGTCTCTGTATAAATGTTAATTTCAACATGTAGACCAATGGTAAATCTGTATGCGTTATCGGATACTTCAGCAGTAGGATCCATGTTTTGTTTGGTTGGTTGGTTGGTTGGTTGGTTGGTTAATTGTTTGGTTGTTTGTGTGTTTTGTTCTTTCTTTTTCTCTTTCTTTCATTCATTTTTCTCTCATTTTTTTTAATTCTGCGAATTGTCATCAATGTCATCCAATGTGTAATATTTTTAAAAGCGCATCGCCTTGATTACTACTGGCTTGATAGAGGGCTTATCTTACACTCAGAAAAAAAACATTTCCTCTTTCGTCAAGAAAAAAATGTGGCAACGTTTATTTTCTTGCTAAAACTAATGAGTTTTTCAGAATGCAACACCTTTGGATAACAGAGCAAAAACAGGAACATTTTAAAAAATCAGGCAATTCTGCCACGTCGTTTGGCCCGCGCGTGTTATCATGAGGATTACTAGCACTTTGGTACTTATTGTACACATAACCCAACCAATTAGCTACCTAATTCTTGCAATATCACAAAAGTGCGTTGCCCACATTACTTACTGCCACGTTTTTTCCCCCAAGCAAGTGCCGAAAATGAGGCTGTATGAACAGAAACATCCTGCGTACGAACGGAAACACTGATCCGGTGTATGAACGGAATCGGTTGACACGCCGTGCTTTACTGACGACGGACCCAGATGATTAGGGTGTGCGGCGGGGTGGAGGCAGGGAACGGGAGAGGAGGGGGGAGGGGAGGTCAGCAGAGAGTCTGTTCTGTCTCTGTCTCTTTCTCTCTATATCCGACTATTGTAATAAAGCGAATGATTGCAGAAGCGCTACCGTGAGACCAAAAATGAAGACACTTTTAATTAGTTATCTGACTAAGTCAGAGGATTTGGTCGTGGGTCGGGGTATTCAATTTATTACTGAGGAAGGCGCGGGGTTGTTATAGTTGCCCAGCTGACGGTTTATCCTGTCTCTGTCTCTGTGTCTTTCTTTATCACCGAAGTATCTCTCGCGCAACAAAGGAAAGTAGTGGCAGAAGTGGAGCCTGAAACCGTTAGAAACTGCGGCTTTACAGTTCTGGAGGGGCCAGTTAGTGGTTGGTTAGCTGAGGGTCTTGTGATGATATGATGTATGTGTAGTATGACACTCAGTGATGTGACATAAACAACACTGTGAAAGCGTGTATACAAACTGATTACACTGTATTGAAGATAAGACTAAAAGGTAGTAAGATTTAAACACAAGCACAAAGTAGATGATGATGATAATTAGTTTTAACGTCCTCTCAGAACCATTTGGCCTATCTTGGGACAGGTAGAGTTAATATGCTTTATGTGGGGACAAGACACTGGACAAACATGCAAACAGAAAACACATATGATCGTGTTATATATCTGGAAGTCTGTTGTTGCGATATTTCAAAATGGGGATGGAAGTAATGATTGTGTACGCGGAATATGGTTGGACTGGAGCGGTTTTGTAGGCTTATTTGCTTTTTATGTATGTAGAATATGTTTATATTTGTGGCTGAATAAGTTTATATAAAAAAAGTTTTAAAAAAGTAGAGAGTACTGAAGCAATAGACTGTTCACTGTGGTAGCTGAATGCAGACTGCTGCAGAGGCAGGGCTATATATCCTTCAGTCATTTATATTGCATAGCTGTGTGTCTGTCTGTGTGTGTGTGTGTGTCTGTCTGTCGGACTGATAGACAGACAGACTAACAGACTGTGACAGACAGACAGACCCGTCAGAAAATCCCATGCCAAAACTATGTCCGTTCTTTCCTTCTTATGCTATTTCGTTCTAATTTACCAGTGATCTCTCAGAGATTTGTATTCCTGTTTCCCTTTCTTGCAAGAAGTGTCGATTCCTGATCCACAAAAAAAGCCAGCCGACATTGAGCGTGGGTTTGTCAGAAGTAAGGATTTCGGCACTGATCTCGCGCAAGATCGCGAAAGCCTCGCGAAGATTAACGGGATTTGTTGGCGACGTTGCTTTGCTGATAGTTTCCCGGCCATGATCTGTCTCACGCTTTGTTGCAATCCGATAACAGTCAGCCGTGCTTGTTAAAAGGGATATTGACTGTCTGTCGAACTGCTTCTTTTGTCCCAAAACCGACCACTGGTACAATATATCGGAATAAGTCAAATGATCATAGGCCCTACTTTGATGCTGATTAGTATATGTCCGATTTGCAGTTTTTGTTAGCGGCACAAAAACTGACAAAGAAAAACAGTAACACGACACACACACACACACACACACACACACACACACACAGGCACTGACGCACGCATTCACACACTTCTGTCTGCAGTCAGTTAACCCTCCCTCTGTTCTTTCAGTTTATTAGCATTGATCTTCCAGATTTGTAAGGGCATATTCAAGTTTTCATTGTTTGTTAGTTCTGTTCTTTGCTCCTTTTTGTTAACCCCTTATAATTAGTTCAGTATCGGAGCGACAGTCAGTTTAAACTGATGACAACCTGAAAATACAAAATGCATCTATTGGCAACCCCTTCCGTCGGAATATGTTATCATTTAAGTCACAGCCACGAGACCGACCATAATAACAACATTGAAAACGACAAAATTAAAAAAAAAAATAAGCACATAAAAATGTTGCTCATTGTAAGTCAGTGCTGAGCAACACAAGCAATTTGCAGATTTTTGTGATGATCTTTAGCGTCACTTTATGCAGGAGTGCTGACCCGGTGTCACGATTTCATCTTTCGCCTGTGTACATATTTCCCCCTCGATATATACTCAAGACTGAAATGTTGTTTCCTGGTAAGATTAAGAAGTGAAATTATTTATGGACGAAAAGCATGTCAGTTTCTTGCATGTGAAGAAAATTGGTGGTGAAATGTAATAGATTTCACCCCCAAATTCGATTTATTCGAAAACGTGTACCGAGTGGTTACGTCCCTTGAGTAAGAAGGGAAACATTTTAGGATGAATCAAATCATTTTCTAAGTTAAATTAAAAAAAATTGGTTGGACAAATTTGGCCCCATGAATGTAAGGTACACAAGGTCGCTCATCAGTACTATCGAAGGGTGGTTTTTTGTTCAGTGTAGAGTTTATACTAGATCAACGAGGCCGAGAATCGAAATATTACCACCGTCGAAAGATGAAAACGTCACACCAGCGGTACCTCTGCGTCAAAACATGTTAAATGGTAGCGAAAACCTTTCTCTTCGCACCAACAGTGTCCAATCGTTTATCTGTGAATCTTGTCGTTTTTGTTGATTTGACACAGTAGCCTACGCATATTCATGCCAACAACCCTTATTTTATATGCATTTGATATATATTTAGCGAACTACTGCTTATTTGCCACTGGATTACAGTTTATAATGTACTATGTATTATTCTTTTTGTATGCGCTAACCACCTTCATCTTTTTTATATGTACCTACCATTCGTTCCTCCCACCTCCCCCCTCCCGGCCCCTCTTCCTCCTGCTAGCTCAGTTTTTCTTATTCTTTCTGGCGGTTTGCTTTTAGCTATGCTTTTGTTCCACAGATAGTTCCACAGTTTATAAGTAATGTTTGTCCGACATCATATTTGTGTTATTTTCCAACTACGTAGGGCGCGTAATATAAGCGTTCGCTTGAGTTCGTGTCCCTATCAGTTGTTTATCGTTGCCGTTATTGTTGTGTCATGTTTGATTTAATAAAACATTGTTTAAACCAAACCATGTCTGGCTAGCACATCACAGACAATTCCCATAACTACTTAATTCATTTTGAAAAGAACACAAAACATGATCAGGCAGGAAGAGTATTAATTAATAATTAGGATCACAAAATATCGACGGCATCATTAGTCGGGTGGACCCAGCTGGTCATCTCTGCATTCAACTGACGTAAAAAAAAACCGAATTTGTTGGAAAATGCTGATTTCTACAAAAAGAAGAAAATAAGTCTGGAATTTGAAAGAAAATAGAAAAGGAAAAGGTTATTGGATGGATACAAGATTGCACAGAGAATGGGGGCTAAACGGAGAAAAAAAATATATCGTCCCTGGGTGGGCTTGAACCACCAACCTTTCGGTTAACAGCCGAACGCGCTAACCAATTGCGCCACAGAGACAACTTACACATGATTGACAAATTTTACTACAAATAGTTAGAGACATTTAGTTGCGACTTTTCATACCGGAAGTTGTCCTCGGAGTGTCCTTTCGCATTTTTCGTGGTGTTGGACTCGTCAATAAGAAAGTTTCTGATGTCTTTGCTGTGCAGACACAATGCTGCACTGTCTGCATTGAATACATGGTCAAAGGTACTGCGCTGTGCTTTGTCCGCAACGAATGAACAGTGTACCGCAGGCACAAACTTTGTCAAAACGACCGAGCGTCAGTCGAGTTGTTTCGCTTGTCGGCCTTCATTGGCTTCAAACTGTTCTCCACTGACAACAAAAAGTCACACCAGATTTGAACCTTGTTCTACCAGGGTTTTAAACAGATCGCCTTGGTGAGACAGGCTTGTTTTTTTTAACATTTTGTCGTTTCTGTCTTTCGTACAAGTCGCTTCGTGGACTTCGTCTATTCAATCTTCTGTTCTGCGCAGTACGGTAAATTGTTGCGGCTTTTTTTCTCTTGCGCGATCGCAGGCAAAATGTTGTTGATTGCGTGCATTAAAACTTTAAAGAAGTTGTGTTTGTGAAGTGTTCCTCGATTGGTATAACATTTTAACCAGAAAGTTGCACGAAGCGATCAAAGGGACGCAGGAATCCAAACAGAGACACCGTACACGGAATATATGGCAGGCATGGTCCAAGGGAACTAACTACGGCAATACGGGCATATGATCTGAGAGTAAAGGTTGCCTCCCATTCAAGAGAAAGTGAAATACAGAGTTGGCTGTGGGGCTCAGATAAAAAGTAAAATTGTTGTGACTATCTATCAATGTTAATTGTGTTGCTCTGCAAATCAAGTGCTAAGTTAAATATGCTGCATTTGACAATTAGTGAATTACACTTCTCTCCTTATATATATTAATATAGTAGATAAATACCCGCTTCGCCGGGTACCCGGCTTTGCCGGGAAGAAGTAGAGCCGAATACCCGGCTTTGCCGCGGGTGTTCGCCGGCTTTGCTGGCGCACCGTACGAAGGAAGGGAGATAAACGCGCAAAACACTGGAGAAGATAAGGAAGAGTTACTGGGAATGGATGTACAGAAATACCAAAATCGGTTCAGCGCTGCGCGCTGAGAGCACGTGTTGAAATTTTCATTGACCAGATTGTGTTTTGGGTGTACCTGAATATGCCCACCAAATTTGAAGCAGATCCATCGAGAACTTTGGGCGTGCATTGCAAAGTGACAGACAGACAGACAGACAGACAGACAGACACAGACAAGCCGTATATAGATATAGATATCTCCCTCTTTAAGGTGAGGGCCAGATCATGTAAAATAGCAAATCACTGCTTATTTTATTAGCATCACCTTGTTGTCATTGTCTTTCTCATTGTCTCACAGCAGAGAAATGGCATCCTCAAGTGATTCTGGCAGCTCAGCACAGCAGAACAGACTGGCACTGGAAAAATCTCCATACCTTCTCCAGCATGCCTCAAATCCTGTGCATTGGTAATTTAGTTAGTTTTTCATGAAATCAGCTTGTAGGACAAATGAAAACAAATGATATCAAACTCTCACATTCATTTTGAAAAGCTATCTTATCAGTTTGTTAGATAGAATGAGCACACTCAAACATAGACATATGTCTACATGATACATTAATATATATACTCACAAACTCATCCATGCACATAAAGATATAGAAAAACGCTGGTTGGCACTGCATATCCAAGCTAATCACTTTTTAATATCTCCCTGGCCTTGCTTAACAATCTGTTGCTGTATGTTTAAATGCATAAACTAAAACAGTGATTAGCAAAGAAAACAATTAAGTCAATTACTAAACAAAAACAGTAAGAAAATTAAGAAATACGAAAGAAAGCAATAATGATCAAAATAATTAAATGCTCATGTGGCAAAAACTGCAAACTAGAATGTATGTAATCATCAGCGCCATTGTGTTTCAGACTGCAGCACCTCAGCTTAATTTTCTTTTTTCCTCCTGCAGGTACCCCTGGGGTGATGAAGCCATGCAGAAAGCCAAAGCTGACGACAAGCCAATCTTCCTGTCAGTGGGATACTCCACGTGTCACTGGTGCCACGTCATGGAGAGGGAGTCGTTTGAAAACACGGAGATTGGAGACGTCCTGAACAAATATTTCATCAGCATCAAAGTAGACAGAGAGGAGAGACCTGACGTGGACAGAGTCTACATGACTTATGTACAGGTGTGTATATTACCTGGGGTCGGGTTGACCTCCAAAGGTTGGAGAAAATCAGGTCTTAAAAAGGAAGGGGTCTTAAAATGGAGGTGAATTTGCAGCGGTTATTAATTAACAGAAAGTCTGAATAAACAAGGTCTTAATTAAAAGGGATGGAATCTTAAAATTAAGGGTCTCAAAAAGGCGGTTCCACTGTACATTAAATTTCTCTTTGGAAAACATGTTTGCTGGAAGGCTGTTCTTGATTTAGCCAGAAGTCAACTTCAAGGAGACTTAAATTTGCAAACTCTTTTTACCAAAAATTAAGTGCTAAAAGTTTGTGCAGCCAGCTCTTGAAATATAGACTCGGAAAGTAGACTTGAGTTCACCCAATTGATGAGAGGCTTGACAAAGAATTGATAATGTGGAGCTGGGGGCTGCTAGAGTAGACAGAGAAACATTCATCAATCCTCGCGCGTGGTTGCATGACTACTCTTCTGTCATCAGTTCTTCAGAACCCTATGAACTGATGCAGTGAAGATACAGAGCCTGCTTATGCCGTAATCGTTCCTGCTGTGCGAGAGGACACTTAGGGATAAAGGCCAAGACATTTGGTCTCTGAAATCACACAGATTAATTATTTATTTCTCTCAGTTTAGGACCCATCCTCCAAGCTGCTGGTTGTGTGATGCATACATAATCATGTTTATTTGCTTGATATTTTATTGTTTTGTGAACATGCAGGCCTCAACAGGAAGTGGAGGTTGGCCAATGAGTGTGT
Source organism: Littorina saxatilis (assembly GCF_037325665.1). Taxonomy (NCBI): domain Eukaryota; kingdom Metazoa; phylum Mollusca; class Gastropoda; order Littorinimorpha; family Littorinidae; genus Littorina; species Littorina saxatilis. Next base: position 33,455,311 of record NC_090246.1, read on the forward strand.
TCTTGACACCTGACCTGAAGCCCATATTTGGTGGCACGTACTTCCCGCCCGATGATCGCTATTACAGTCGCCCTGGTTTCAAGTCTCTTCTGATGCTGATTGCTCAAAAGGTTGGCTGGAGTGAAAGCAGTAAAAACTTACTCTTTTTTGAAGTGGTTTTAACAAAAAAATTCATTTTGTTATTTACATATTTTGTAATTTATTTATTTATTTAATTGTGTGCGTGCGTGCCTGCTTGCGTGTGTGTGTGTGTGTGTGTGTGGTGAGGGTATTGTTAAGTTGCTGTGCAATGAAAGGGTAGAAGGCCAAATAGACCCCACAACTGTGGTAAACAGAATTTAAACATACATGTACGTAGCACTATGAAATAAAAGTTCACAATGATTGACATTATCGTCTGTCCTTTGTTTATCACCCAGATTATGTTGTATGGTATACCTGGTTTTATAACAAATTAATGCACTTGCTATGGTTTCAGTGGAAAACCAATCGCTCAGAAATCGAAGAGCAAGGAACAGCGATACTGGATGCGCTGATGCGTGGCACACATGTAACAGACCATGGAGACACTGAAATGCCAACCACTGAGGTGCTGAGTAAACTGTACGAGATGTTTGAAGGTACATACGACGAAGAGTATGGAGGTTTTGGCAAGGCACCAAAATTTCCCCAACCAGGTAAGTGTTTTGAAAATGGGAATTTATTGTTGTTGAGAGTAGTTCTGTTTTGCTGTCTTTATTATCAATTTTACCTTAAAGGTGGATACAATTTACAAACTGCTCAGTTTATTACAGAGATTCTGACAAAAGCATGAGAATTTAGGCTTTAGATAAAATTTGGAGGTAATATTTTGCACAAAATTGTAAGCTGTGTTTTTTGTTTGTTCGTTCATGGGCTGAAACTCCCACGGCTTTTACGTGTATGACCGTTTTTACCCCGCCATTTAGGCAGCCACACGTCGCTTTCGGAGGAAGCATGCTGGGTATTTTCGTGTTTCTATAACCCACCAAACTCTGACATGGATTACAGGATCTTTTTCGTGCGCACTTGGTCTTGTGCTTGCGTGTACACACGGGGGTGTTCGGACACCGAGGAGAGTCTGCACACAAAGTTGACTCTGAGAAATAAATCTCTCGCCGAACGTGGGGACGAACTCACGCTGACAGCGGCCAACTGGATACAAATCCAGCGCGCTACCGACTGAGCTACATCCCCGCCCTTTGTAAGCTGTGTAAATGAACAGCGTTGCATGCAAGCCAATTGCACCTTTTTACCTCTGTTTCAGTGAATTTCAACGTACTGTTTCGTTTTTACAACATGAAGAAAGATACTGAGGAGGGTAAGACTGCCCTGAACATGTGTCTCAATACCCTGAGAATGATGGCCAAAGGTGGCATTCATGACCACATCGCTCAGGTATTGTAAAGAAGACATCAACATTTGAAACATTGTTTAGCCAACGCTTTAATCTTTATCAGTACTGATGTGTGTGCATGCCTGCATGCATGTGTGTGTGTGTGTGTGTCAGTGTTTGTGTGTGCACGTATGCGCATGCGTGTGTGTGTGTGTGTGTGTGTGGGTGTGTGTGTGTGGGTGTGTGTTAGAGAGTCTGTACGTGTGTTTGTGTTGAGGTCTGTATGTGATAGCAAGAACAATCAAGGACAATGTGCTTTAATGGTTACCCCAACAACTGTTGCAGGGTTTTCACAGGTACTCAACGGACCAGGTGTGGCACGTTCCTCACTTTGAAAAGATGCTGTATGACCAGGGCCAGCTGGCAGTAACCTATCTAGATGCATATCAGGTGACTTTATGAGCAGTTTGGATCAGTTTCTAAACGTCACTAGCTTTTGATTGCATTATGCATACATGTGTAATGGAGTGAGTACCGGCACGGTTGGCCTAGCGATAAGGCGTCCGCCCCGTGATCGGGAGGTTGTGGGTTCGAACCCCGGCCGGGTCATACCTAAGACTTTAAAATTGGCAATCTAGTGGCTGCTCCGCCTGGCGTCTGGCATTATGGGGTTAGTGCTGGGACTGGTTGGTCCGGTGTCAGAATAATGTGACTGGGTGAGACATGAAGCCTGTGCTGCGACTTCTGTCTTGTGTGTGGCGCACGTTATATGTCAAAGCAGCACGCCCTGATATGGCCCCTCGTGGTCGGCTGGGCGTTAAGCACGTTATATGTCAAAGCAGCACCGCCCTGATATGGCCCTTCGTGGTCGGCTGGGCGTTAAGCAAACAAACAAACAAACAAATGGAGTGAGTGAGAAATATGCAGAATCATGCTGTCTGATTGAATAACAAACATTTATATGAACAAGCGACTTTCGTCCTCATTTGCATTTAGAGCGTATACATCCCTTTGTTTATAAAAAATCTGTTTGTTGGTAGCTTGTTTTGTTTGGGAATGTAAAAGTAAAAGGTTTTTCCCCCCTTTTTTTAAGGCAGTGTTTGTTAGGATGGTCATGGTTGGAATACATGTGTGTTCGAAATCCCAGTGATGCATAACGTACTTGATAGAGCTCTATACATACCATTGTTAGCCATTTTGTTCTTTTTCAGATTACGAAAGAGAAAATCTTTGCAGAGATGGCCAGAGACATTTTTGAGTATGTCAACAGAGATCTTAGTCATCCTGTGAGTGAACAAACCTAACTACTATGTTTATGATGCTGTCTACATAGCTTATTAAGCTGAATTTGTTTTGTATGGGTGTGTGTGCATGAAGCTTACTTGTATGGATATATGAGTGTGTGCAAGAGAAAAAGATAGTATAGTCTGCGCTGAACTGAACTGAACTCAAGTTATTTTACAAGGATGAAGATTTGAGGCCGGGCCTTTTTCTTACAATCTGTCCTTGAGACTAATACACGTACACACACACACTGTGCTAGTGTGCCTGAATCAGTACAGAGATATATTTAGATTGTAGGTCAGTTTACGTCTGCCTTTTTTTAATGAGCAACTGTTCACAAATGTCTGTATTTTCCATTGCAGGAAGGAGGATTTTACAGTGCAGAAGATGCTGACTCTCTGCCTACCCCCCAGTCAAAGGAGAAGAAGGAGGGGGCGTTCTGTGTGTGGACGTGGGAGGAGCTGCACTCTCTGCTTGCAGACAAAGTCCCCGGACAGGACAGTCTGACACTGGCTGACGTTTTCTGTCATCACTGCGGCTGTCGCAAAGAGGGCAACGTTGATCCTATGCAGGTGGGTAATCCTCGTTAAATGTGTAGTAATAATTATGTCAGAGTGGAAATGAAGAACAATTTTAGCATTAGTGTCTTGTTCAAACCGATGAGCTTTTCAGCTTTTCATTGTGCTAGCTTTTATCATCTTTTAAGCATTTTATGTGTCTCCCTCCCTTCCTAACCTCCTCACACACCCCACCCCCCCCCTCCCCCTCCCCATCCCTACCTGGTTATGTTTGTGCACTGTGAAAGTCTAGAGATGATTAACCATACACGCTCACAGAAACACACACACACACACACAGAATGACACAAATTCAAACACACTCACATTATCCACTGCGTGGTTTCTTTAACATCTTAATGTGCAGTATGTGAGATGAAAAGAGACATGCACTTTCTCTTGATAACGACCATATACCAGCCCACAACGACCACCCTAAAGGATCCCCAACAAGTTTTTTTCTTCTCTCTCTGTACTTCATCTTTCCATAGCAGCCACCTGTCTATTAGATTAACACTTGGGCGGTCATTTTAGACAGGTTCCACTGTACGTCCACTCAGTTTGGTTTACACTTCTCAGTGTTTCACTGTGTTATGAAACTTATTTGCTTGCAGGATCCCCACGAAGAGCTGAAGCATCAGAATGTTCTGATGGTGAAAGGCAGTGTAGAGGAGACAGCCGCTAAGTTTGACCTTGAAGAGGAGGTGGTGAACGACACCCTGCAGAAATGTCGGCAAATTCTGTTTGAAAAGCGGCAGCAGAGGCCTAAACCTCATCTGGACAACAAGATGGTGTCTTCCTGGAATGGTATATGCTTTTGTGTGCTTGAAATCATTATTTTATTATGCTGCTGATGGTGGTCAGATTAGTGCTAGAGAAAAGTATAGGTCGTTTTTCATACAATAACCGCTTGCTTGGTCAGGCATCATCAAAATCATTGCTTGATTCCAATTTTTATATGTTGTGTTTTGTTTTTTCAACTGTTTGGTTCTAGTTCTTATATAGTCTCTCATTTAGTTCATTTTCTGCAATTTGAAGTTTGAATCTGCTCCCCAAATGATGACATCATTCTAACACAGTGACTTTCCTACCCAACAGGTCTGATGATATCTGGAATGGCAAGAGGTGGACAGGTGTTGGGAGACCCTGAGCTGACCAAGCGTGCAGTGAAAGCAGCAGAGTTTCTTCAGACACACCTGTACGATGCAGACACCAACACACTGCTGCGTAGCTGCTACACAGCCGAAGATGGGGGAGTGGCGCAGATGTGAGTTTGTTGTGTCATTGTGCATGTCTGCCGTTATTGAGTTTCTTCTTTTTCTTCTTCTTTGTTCATGGACTGAAACTCCCACGTTTACTCATGTTCTTGCACACAGGGGATTTTATGTGTATGACAGTTTTTATCCCGCCATTCAGGCAGCCATATGCCGCTTTCAGGGGAAGCATGCTGGGTATTTTCGTGTTTCTATAACCCACCGAACTCTGACATGGATTACAGGATCTTTTCCATGCACATTTGGTCTTGTGCTTGCATGCACACACGAAGGAGGATAAGGCACTAGCAGGTCAGCACATAAGTTAACCTGTGAGATTGGATAAATCTCCACCCTTAACCCACCAGGCGGCCGCGGCTGGGATTTGAACTCACGACCTTCCGATTAGGAGGCCGATGTCTTACCCACTAGGCCATTAGCTTTAAATGCACATGTGCATATGGTTGGAAATTGTTTATGTCACTTTGTCCAGATTGCATTTTTTAGACTGCGCGTTTTTAACCTGTGCACTTATTGCTTATGTGCTTTATCTAGACTACCCTCATAAAATTAGACTGGGACACAGACAGTATTTGGACTCTATCTCCGTTTCACATCCATCTCCTGCATGTACATGACTGTGCACAGCTGTGTGTTGCAGACATATTTTTGTTGTTGTTGTTGTTGTGACGTCTTAGGGAATTTGTCTTTTTTACATCTACAACCATTTCCAATGCAACATTCGTCACATTTTATTAGAGCACTTGTTTTCAAGTTACCATGCAAATTTCCATGTTTGTTTGACAGATCCAAACCAATCGGTGGCTTCGTGGATGACTACGCCTTTGTCGTTCGAGGGCTGCTAGATCTGTATGAGGCCAGTCTGGATCCTCGATGGCTTGAGTGGTGTCAGAAACTGCAGGCAAAACAGGATGAACTATTCTGGGATGAAGAAGGGGGCGGTTACTTCAGCACTGCAGATGGGGATAGTTCCATTGTTCTCCGAATGAAGGAAGGTGAGTGCGTGATGCAGGAATTTTTGGGGAGTGTTTGTGTGTGTGTGTGTGTGTGTGTGTGTGTGTGTGTGTGCATTCGTGTTATGTACCAAGTCCACATTCCAACCTTTTGTAAGAAAAATTACAGTGTTAGAACCAAATTCTCTTCTGTTATGTTTTAGTTTTTGCTGGGAAGGGGAGAGAATCAAACAAGGTTTAGCGAGGGGTGCTTTGAAGAGTTGTTTCCCATACAATGGCAGAAATGAGGCTTCCCAGCCGCTTGTGTTCAGTTTAACATTTGTTGTAGGCAGACTTTGCCATGCGGCAAAATGTCTTGCTACAACTGATTAAACATTTAGATTTGTCCTTTTGAGGTAGACTGAAGCAGATCTTACCTTCAGCAGTTTGGGGTCATTTGGGAAATGTCATACAACACAGTACATCATGGGCAGCATTATAACACTTTCGTTGGTCGCACGTCAGACTGATCACATCTTGTGCATGTTTGTCTGTCTTCTTATCATAGATCAAGATGGTGCTGAACCGAGTCCTAACTCCGTCTCCTGCATGAACTTGCTGCGACTGTCATCCTTCCTAGATCACCCGGAACGGAGCAGCAGAGCTGAACGCATTTTGCATGTTTTCGCCAAACGTCTCACCACCATACCTGTGGCAGTACCTGAACTTGTGTGTGCTCTGACCTTTCATCTGCAGACTCCAAAACAGGTGTGCCAAAAATATGTGGTAATACAGTGGAATCCCCCTTTTAAGAATTGAAAAGGGAGTCTTAGAATGGACGTAAATTTACAGAGGTTATGAACAGATAATATGAAAAGCAAGGTCTTAAAAGGGGGGAAAGTCTGACATTGGGGGGTTCCACTCTATATTTCTTAGATGTTATGTGTGTGTACATTTTTAAAGACTCTAAAACAGGTATGACAGAAATATTGAACAAGTCGCGTAAGGCGAAAATACAACATTTAGTCAAGCTCAGTCGAACTCACAGAATGAATCTGAACGCATTGCATTTTTTCCGCAAGACCGTACACTCGTAGCATCGTCTGTCCACCGCTCGTGGTAAAGGCAGTGAAATTAACAATCCAGAAAAGCGCGGTAGCGGTTGCGCTGAGGAGGATAGCACGCTTTTCTATATCTCTATTCTTTTTAACTCTCTGAACGTGTTTTTAATCCAAACACATCATATCTATATGTTTTTGGAATCAGGAACGGACAAGGAATAAGATGAAATTGTTTTTAAATCGATTTCGGAAATTTAATTTTAATGATAATTTTTATATTTTTAATTTTCAGAGCTTGGTTTAAAATTGAATATAACATATTTATATGTTTTTGGAATCAGAAAATGATGAAGAATAAGATAAACGTAATTTTGGATCGTTTTATAAAAAAATAATTTTAATTACAATTTTCAGATTTTTAATGACCAAAGTCATTAATTAATTTTTAAGCCTCCAAGCTGAAATGCAATACTAAAGTCCGGCCTTTGTCGAAGATTGCTTGGCCAAAATTTCAATCAATTTGATTGAAAAATGAGGGTGTGACAGTGCCGCCTCAACTTTTACAAAATGCCGGATATGACGTCATCAAAGACATTTATCGAAAAAATGAAAACAAGTTCTGGGGATATCATACCCAGGAACTCTCATGAAAAATGTCATAAAGATCGGTCCAGTAGTATACTCTGAATCACTCTACACACACACACACACACACACACACACACACACACACACACACACACACACACACACACACACCACGACCCTCGTCTCGATTCCCCCCTCTATGTTAAAACATTTAGTCAAAACTTGACTAAATGTAAAAAGGGAATTTATTATTTTTGTATTGTTGCAGTGGATAAGGATTGTGAACATCATGGAGTCAGTTTTCTTACTACTTTCTCATTGTCCATGGATTTGAGCAACTTGACTTCAGTCCACACAACTCTGATAAGATATCAATTAGAGAAGGAGAGGTAGCACGGTAACTCATACATTGTCTTCTTCACTTTCAGATTATCATCGTGGGACCACAAGATGCTGACGATACAAAGGCCATGCTGAGAGCAGTTCACGATTGCTTTATTCCCAACAAGATTCTCATTTGGGCTGATGGCTCCAAGCAGGGGTTCTTGTACGAGAAACTGGATTTGCTCAAGTCGTTGAACATGGTTGAAGAAAAGGCCACAGCTTACGTATGTGAAAACTATCGCTGCGCAGCGCCTACCACCTCCTTGCAGCAGTTTCAGCAGCAGCTGGATGGCATTGGTGGATGAGACTTGTTCGATGCGTTTGTTGGAAAAGTGTGATGTGAAATGAACAGTTTCTTTTGTTTTTTGATGGAATATATTTATTCAGAGGAATTATGATGAATTTGTTGAAGCGTTTGCTGTGATTCTTGCGCACAGGTAGACAGACAGATACACAGACAGAAATGCACACACACAAACACACGCACACACACACACACACACACACACACACACAGGCACACACACAAAAACTCACAAACACAAACTGTTAAGCATGCATACACATGCACAGACACACGCACAGACACATGCACACACACACACACACACACACACAAGCTGCATCATAAGCCAACATGAAATTGAACTTAGACAACCACATCACATAAAAATGGAACCACACATGACATGTACAGCATATTGTTGTGTCTGTATGATTTCTTTGCATGTGGAATAGCTGTGTTTTGACTCGTGAAACCTTTGACCCCAAAAAGTATCTGCCAGTTTGTCAACTCCACAAAAGGGATGTCATGGATCAGTCTTAATCTCCACTCATTTTAATACCTTCGGTAATTTTGTAGAACCAGTTCATGTTATGCTATGTTATTTACCATAGCTTCCAGTTCACAAGATATGTACTGCTTACAAAAGGGTTGTGACATAATATGGTTTTAAGCCAGTTGTCCTCTTGAATGTTATTATGAGTTATTTCTAATATGCTGACTGTTTGCAAATGATAACAGACGTGTCGAAAAAAAAGATATCAAGCATGAGCCTTTTAGGCGAATGCTGATATCGTTTGTGAGACATGTCTGTTATCATTTGCTAACAGTCAGCATATTAGAAATAACGGTTTTATTACCGTTTAATTCGACCAAAAGAAATTTCGAAGCGACCCCGCGAATTAGACAGAACAGCCGCAATGGGAACTTGAGCGCTCCTACCTGATTATGCCTGTCAGTCAAAGAATTCTCGTGACCTGGGTCAGCCAATCAGAGTAACACACCTGACGTGATGAATATTCACAGGTCAAATGCGTTTGACACACAACAATCTCACAAGATAAACCATGTTGAACATGCGTTTTGGTTGCTTCGCTTTTTCTTGTTGAACAGAGAGCGACAGATTTAGAACCGACTCCAGACGGATGGGAAATGACGTAAAGATACATTTGACGTAAAGCGAGTGACGCAATTTCACTTGATTTTTCCGAACTTAGATAATTTAGATTTCAAGTGAGCGGGTCGGCATTGTACACTCAGTCTAAGAGGATGGGCGGTGCCTTGCTGTTCCGTAAAGCACCCATTTTTTATTTTTTAGATAAAGAGAGTATTATCTGACAGCATTTAAAGTGTCATTCGTTAGAATAAATCACGCTGATATTGTTGATTTAAATTTTTACTTTGTCTTGTTAATTTTTAGCTTGATAAACAAAAAGGGTCCCTGGCTGAACGTTATAACATTTAGAGGGTCACCTAGAATCCGTCCTGATTGGTCAAAAAGCCATATGGGGCACTGAATTGGTAATACATTTTGTGAATCTCCTTGTTCAGTTCTCTTTGTTTTATCATAAACATAATGAGGTGCAACGTTTGGTAAGTTAATAAGTTCAGCATCATTTATTTTGTGATTTCCAGCTACACATACTTTAATTGTTGATCAGTTTGTATAAATGATGCGTGTGTTGGTGTATGTGGCTGGATTGAAATGTTTCTTAACCACATGTCATCACAAATTCCCACCTTGGGCAATTAAAGATTCTGTATTCTGTATTCTTAGTGTCTAGACCCTGCCATGGACATGCAGTTTTGATATGGGGTACCTGCAATGTGAGATCATGTACTATGAGGAGAGGACATCTCCAAATGGAGGACACCTTCTCTAATCCTTTTATCCATTGTCTTAACCAGAGTGTACCTGTTGTGGCAGAAGCCACCTACAATGTAGCGGACATATTCAGCTCATCCCAATGATGTCCTTTCTTAGCAGGCACCACTGTATATATATATATATATGTAAGACGCCATGTGGAATCACTCTACCTTTTGATATTACATTCATGTAGAATCTCTGGATTTGCATTTTGTTCTGAACTTGTTGGGAGAAGGTTGGTATTTTGATCAAGCAGTCTTCCGTAGTTTGGAAATCATTGGGAGGAAGAGGCATTAAATTACTGATATTTGGTAGCAAAACGACAGTGGCATTTAACAAAATTCTTGAATAAAAGAACATATTTTGGTGATTTTTGAGTGTGTGTCCTTTTCCTGAAACTGCAAGTGCAGAGTTATGGCCGGAAGCAGTCTCCTGAGAGAACAAGAAGCATTGAAATTAACAAATTACTTTGATCCTCAAGAGCGATATTACTTCTGTTACTTTCTTGGATCTTGTCACTTACACTCAGCTGTACTTTATTATGCTGTGATCACACTTATAACTTAACACATTAATGGTTGGCGTACTGTGTGAGTGTGTGTGTGAGTGTGTAAATCAGACACCCCCCCCCCCCCCCCCCCCCCCCCTGCACTATTCACATTCCATTTACTCCTTCAAGTAAAGGGAAACGACTGAAAACAGAACAACAGTAATTTATAATAACTTCAGAATTTATTATTTCAATGACAGTATTTTCACAGTTCCTGATCAGATATCAGCAAGAAGACAACGAAATAAAACATCTCACGAAGCAAATATATTAAAATATACAAGAAACAGTGTTAGAAAAGAAAACAGGAAGAAAATGAAGTATTTAAGTGCTGGGTTTTACAGCAGTAATAATACAAAAAAACACTGTGCTAATTCGACTTCAAAAATAATGTTTTTCACGCATGAACGCACTTATATAATGCCAGTGACACAACACTATAATGATATTAAATAACAGTTACTGGATGTATTAGATGATGGATAGTAAAACCAAGTATTTGCCAAACTTATATTCCCTCCACAATACAGTTTTAATTGTTCTTTGTTTAGAAGTGAAAGTGTTTAAATTATGATGATGAAGAATTTATACATCTGAATTGAGTTTTAATATGGGTAGCAAATAAATACGACGATGATTCTGCCGATATGAACATGGCATGACAGTTGTCATTCCTCAATTTTCTTTTGTGTCAACAATTTTAACACACTTCAAAGAATTCAAAGGAAATTTTAAGGGGCGGGGGTTTCACTGTACTGTTTAAATATAATTCAAAATTTCTGCTGCTGCTCGTTCACACACACGCACACACACACACACACACACACACACATGCGAATTGACCCACGCCAGTATAGTAATATACATATTTACATGCCGATGAAACAACCATTAGGCTTCATCAACATCAAAGAAATATTTAAAACAGGCATGTCAAGAATTACAGCAAATTCAAGAGCGTGATGTCTTCAGTACACGTTTGAGTGAGAAGAATATATTATTTACATGCAGTAAACAAACGCGCAACAAATACCTCCCCCCCCCCCCCCCCCCCCCCCCCCCTCTCTCCACTCCCTGGAAAAGACAACAGAAGCAGCACAATGATATATAAGTACTAACAATTCACAGCATAAAGACGCAGTAAATATACACGTAAATATGATAGAATTTTAACTTTAAAAGGTGACGTGCACAGGGTTACATCTTTCCATGAACCATGACAACGTTCTCTGTCGTAAAAGTATCAACCTGGTGTAATTTTTCTGGGTAAAGCCGAAGTCTTGAGATAACCTGTCATTGCCTTGTTCCAACGCCTGTAAATTACTACAGGAGCTTACTGAGTGATAAAAGTCTGCGATACAAGTTAACAGCGATGACGTTTTCAGGGATCGCGTTATCCAGTATTTTACTGTTAAAAAATTCCATAATACCGGAAATAAAATCGGAAACTGGTCGCATATGCCGGATGATATTTCGTTTGACCGGTTACCTACTTGCTTAAAAGCAGTATACTCAGCATTGCAAGATCCATTATCTCAACGAAATCCAGGGAATTACACAGGCAAAATACTCAGTACTAGTTTTACGTGCATAGCATATTTGCTCCTCTATAAGTTCCGTTAAATGTGCCTTGTTTCCCGCTCACACCATCTCGTGAATGACGGTAGATCCGTCAAGGATTTTACATGGAAAAAAAGAGCATCCTTCTACTTTGACATACACGGACAATCTAAAATGTCTGTTTTCTGTGTTGAGTGGGATTTTTTTCTGAATTAGTTTTGTAATTAAAACCTCAACAGATGTCATTCTGCAAAACTAATTCAGCGAACAATTCTCGCGCTGCACGAGAAGCACACTTGCTGTTGATTTTTGGTTAGTTTCTACTTGGAAGGATGTTCTTATCCCTTGACTGAAAAAGTCTGGACAGATATGTGGTAGTTTACACGTTGACTTGCAAAAGAAGGAATTGAGGCACATGTACCATCAACTTGTGATGTTAACCATGTCACTGCAGGTTTTTTCTTTCTCAACGTTGCAAAATCAGATTGAACCTGCCAAATGTGCATCATTGAAATGAGCTGTATATTCAACTTTGCCAGATCCATTATATCAAAAACACCCTCCCTGACCTTTCCGGACGACGTCGTGAAACAAAATCGACGAACATTACACGAGAAAGATACTGAATTCTCCTTGTATGGTGTATTTGCTCATTCCTTTCCAGTTAAACAATGCGCCGGTACGACATTTCCGGCTTCGCCTTATTTATGAAATTAATCTTCACATAAAATATGGTTTCTATAATTGGACAGGTACTGATAAACGCCACAAGAGTACTCGATCTAAGGAGCTTATCTTGACAAGAAGTTGGTGAAAAGGAGGAGTGGTATACCGTAATTTCTATCTCCCATTCCACAGTTCCTACATCACATTAACTGTAAGCTCAAATTCAGTTACGACCTTGCTTAGTGGCAGAATCTTGTATTCCAGATAATGTAATCTCAGTCCGTCCTCTTGACACGTTTGTGTCCCAGTGTGAACACAACAATCGAAACTCTGTAGTTTTGCCTCCATCGGAAGTCCGTGTACTCGTGTGAAGCACTGAGTACTGACAAATCACTTGATCCAGTGCCCCTTGATTCTGTCGGGCTGAATGCAAATCACACTTGAAGATCTCTTCAGACCGTTGTCTGTGACGGTCAGTTCACTTACAGCAAACTAAATTTAGTTATTATCTGTACCACAGACTCTTACCTCAACCACATCACCTGGACTGACATGAGTTATGGTCTTGGTCGCTAAGTGGCTTGTGATCATCAGTTCGCCGGTTCGAATCTTGGCCTAAGCGGTTATGGGTCATCCATGCGGCCACCGCCATGGCACGTGAAAGAACTCGATCGGCCATTCTGCCAGAAGTGCGGTATTTGATTTAACCCTTAACCACGCACATACCTGGGTTGCGCGACTCTTGTTGCAGCTAGCTTTCCACTGTGAGCCGATAATAATGAAAATGAATAATTCTAGTTTACGTCCGTCCTCGCCTTTGTATGTTTGTTTGCTTTTACAGGAAAAAGTTTATCCACAACTTGGTAGATCCACACATTCTGTTTTCGGGGGAACTTCAATTCAGGTAGGCTACACTGCACGTCCAAATATTGTTGATGCGTGCGCGTCCCTGTCGCCGCATTCTGCTTCAAGCTGGCTGGGAGTTTGCCTTGCTTTCATCCACGGTGTTTGAAATGACAACAGGCTATCTGATGTTGAGGAGGTGTGGTCCTGATACATCTGTTGACAAATAACTTTCAAATAGCGCAGTTTTATATTGCAGATTCTTCCGCATCTTGGTATAGCCACGTACGTTCCTTCTTGGGAGCAATTTGTGTCGCGCTTTCTTGGGAGCAACTGATTTGCGTTGCGACTTGTTTTAATACCATAATGGCGATTTAATCGCTTCGAGGAATAAGAAGTGAATACATTTTACTTGGCCAAGAGCAAGTCTGTATCGTAGGGTTCATTTTTACCATTTTCTCATTGTCACACAACTGAACCTGCCTAGCTGCTGAACTTCAGATTGTCAAGATGAACCGCCGAACACGTGGAGATTCTGTTGGTCCATAAATAACGCATCTCCGCCCCCGCCTCCTCCTCCACGAAGAAAAATATACGATACTGACACAACATTACAACATACTTATCTCTCTTTTTTCTTTTATACGTGACATAATGTACCTAACTTCCCCACTGCAGTTAACACTACTTTTGTGGAGCATGTATTCTCGTTCTCATAGATTCAACTTAAATGCTCACAAATCTGCACACACGATACAAAGTCCATCACATTTTGTTTTTACACTTGCAGGTCATTGACTTTTAAGAATAAAACAGTCATTCAATATGTACAAATAGTGTCTGCGTGTAGCTGCGATTGAGTTTACTTGAGCAGACCGTAGTTTTGTGGATTCAAAGGATGCGACTTGTGTCTGCAAGTGTGCTGATTTGTTGATGAATGTTACCAGCCAACAATATTATCCAATTGTTTGTTGTTTTCCTCCCAGTGTATATTTTATAATAGTACGAATATCTGGATCAAGTCCAAAATGTCCCCTGGATAAAACAGTGAATAACGGTTTCAATTTTCTCACCTTTTCTCATCGGCAAGCACAACTTTGACTGTTCTGATTTGATGAAGATCAATACCACGAAGCTAACATCTGTTCCAGCTTTTCTGTCATTTCTTTAACAGTATATCTCCACAACAAGTCTACGCTTTTTTCCTTTTTGGCAAGCTCAACAGCATATATGTAAAGTCAGTACAACACTCTGTAACCTTCATCAAGTCGTAATCAGCAGAGTTAAAAGCAACACAGATGAAAGGTAACACAATAAACTTCGGGACTGCCACAAACTTCTCACACCACTGTTCGTATGTTTACTGTCCTTCTTTTTGCCGTTATTGTTATTCTTGCTTTTCCTTCTGTTCTTTCTTCGGATGGCCCCTTGACCGTCTTTATTCCCCACTTGTTTCTCCCGCCGTTGTACCTGTGGTTCAACAGTGTGGGGTCTTGCAGGTTCTCCCGCTGCTGCCTTCGTGGTTTGGTTCGCAATGACCGTTTCTGGTGGTGGGCGGCATTTTTGGGCCAAAATGCCCGTGAGTTTGGGGTCCCTAAGGTTGACCCCTTGTCCTCCGTGAGAGCAGGTGCCGTAGAGAAAGTTCTCTGACCTCATCTCCATGATTCGCTTCATGGTGCAGTCACACGGGATGGGTGACTCGTATAAACTCAGGAACCTGAAGGTATCTTCCGGGTAGTCGAAGATAAAGCTAAGATCGCTCACTTCTGTTCGTTCCAGGAGGAGAATGAGTTTTGGGCGAAGTCCATTGAAGGCTCCTTTTTCGACTGTTCGGATGGGGTTGTCGGAGAAGGAAATGGACGTGGCTGTGATGCCTTTCAGCTCGTCCCTCCTGAGTCTGGTGATGTTGTTCTTGTCAAGGAACAGGTACTGGAGCTTCACGAGGTCCTTGACGGGCTCCAGAGGAACTGTCGTCAGCTCTGCCCTGCGTATCTTGAGGTCTTTGATGCAGAACCTCTGCCCAGTGAACATGAGCTTGTCGAACGACATCGTCCTGGAACTGACATACAGCTCGTTCAGACAGTAAGAACCAACGAACGCGTCAGGGCCGATATCAGTGAAGAGGTTTCCAGTGAGATCCAAAGAAGTTAGGTTCGTCAAAGGGCGTATCGCTTCTGTAGGAATCTCGCGCAGAGAACAGAAATCCATAACCAGTGTGCTGAGCGAAGCATGCAGTCCAGCAAAAGCTCCGTCCGCTACGACGTCAATGTCGTTTCTGTGTAACTTGAGTTCCTGTAGCTGCGTCAGAGCACTAAAGCTGCCATTCCCCAGCGTAGCGATCGCGTTGGAGGACAAATCCAGGACATGAAGCTCCTTCAGACGAACCAGCGCGCGAGGGACCTCCCCGATAAGGTTAGATCCGAGGTGAAGGTCCTGAAGCTTCTCGGCGTCTTGGAACACGTCCTCGGCCAAGCTGCGGACGTTGCAGTTGTACAGCTTGAGCTTGATGAGAGAAGTCAAGCCGAGACCTTTGAAGAGGCCAGCAGTGACCAGGGCGGTGTGTCCGCTCCCTTTGTTGTTGAAGCTCAGGCTGAGCTCCTGCAGCTGAGAGCATCCATAGAGGAAGCGGAGCGTGTCGTTGAAAGGCAGGTTGATGGCTTGCATGTCGAGCAGCACCAGTGTGTCCTTGACGTTCTGCAGGGCATCATCAGCCATCCTCAGCCCCGCGTTGCCGTTGAGGTGGAGGATGGCAAGCTGGAGACCCACGGGGAAGTTCTGACGGGTCACGTTGCCGAGATCGCAGTAATCCAGCTTCAGCATCACCGAGACGTTGACCGAGACCAGTGACGTCAGGTTCGGGATGTGTCGCAACTTCTGATTGGAGCACAGCACAGCGTAGGCCCGTCCCACCTGAGCCACGTGATCTTCTCGGCATGTGCAGGAATCTGGACAAGGCCACCGCGCGCTCTGAGGAGATACCACTGTGGTGTGCAGCAGCAACAGTAGGAGTAGAAGTGACGGGAGGAGATAGTGAAGCGTGCGGGACATCGTGTCGGTCGTCCTCATCGTGGAGAGTTGAAGATGATTCTTGCCTCTACCTCCTGCACAAAACACCAAGCAAAGACACATCTTATGGTGTGGTTAAGTTGCAGTAATTCAAATTAGGTGCCGAAGGGATCAGCTGGGAAAAGTACAACGACAAAAACTCACACAAAGCAACGATAAACAATCGTACACAGGGGCGGATCACATCATTTTTAAGGTTTTTTTTCTCCAAATTTCTGTCAGGGACAGATTGACGACGCGAAGCGTTTAGTTGAGGGCGCGAAGCGCAATAACCTCCTATGGCGGTCCGGGGACATATGCCCGCCCCGGGAAATGTTGAAAACAATGAAAATGGAGCAATCTGGTGCAATCTGAGCTAAGAAGATAAAATTGGATAAAAACAAGGAAAACTGACCGATCTGGTGCAACCTGAGCCGACATAGGGGAAGGGCTCCTAATATGGACCACTTTTTGTTTCATGCTAATAACTAGCTTGTTTTCTTGCGAAGAAGTTTCATTTTGTGTTTGGTAGTCCTTCTCTCTTAGATTAACAATTAAGCCTAATTAGAGTGAAATAGCTTTGATAGACATTCAGCAAAAATTGAATATAGAAAAAAATCACAAACGGTCCATATTAGGAGCATGGGCGCCTAATATGGACCAGTGAAGCGGCCTTCGCGAATCACTGTAAAAAGCCCCCTATACTTCAAAATAACATGATACAACTTAGTGTACAAGTCAGACTAATTAAAATATGCTTTAGATTTATCTGTTTTGGGTTGATAAGAGCATTATTTGAAGCACACCAGGAAACTAAAGAAGCTTATCAAAAACAGAGTGAAAATAAGTGAAATTATCAGCTTCCACTAAAAGAAGACTTTTTGTTATATTTGTTTTAAATCTCGAGGGCTAGTTATAGGTTATTTCCGGCAAGCTTCTTAATAAATTAATGAAAATAGCCTTTAGCTTTTATTTTCTTGGATTTGTTAAAGGTGGTCCATATTAGGGGACTCGCACATACTTTGAGATTTTGCTATTATATTTTGTTTGCAGTAGAAACTCGGGGTCAACACTGCTAAAATGTAACAAATACGGTCTTAACTGTCATATATAGCAATGTGTGTGTGATAAAAGCTTTGGCTGTGGACAGAAACGAGTCCGATTTAGGCGGCAAATTTAGAGTGAACGCTGCCAAAAGTGAAAACAAGTCGCGTAAGGCGAAATTACTACATTTAGTCAAGCTGTGGAACTCACAGAATGAAACTGAACGCACTGCATTTTTTCACAATGACCGTAGTCCGCTGCTCGTGCAAAACGCAGTGAAACTAACGCCGAAGACTGTTTCGCGCGGTAGTGGTTTCGCTGTGCTGCATAGCACGTTTTTCTGTACCTCTCTTCGTTTTAACTTTCTGAGCGTGTTTTTAATCCAAACATATCATATCTATATGTTTTTGGAATCAGGAACTGACAAGGAATAAGATGAAATTGTTTCTAAATCGATTTCGAAAATTTAATTTTGATCATAATTTTTATGTTTTTAATTTTTCAGAGCTTGTTTTTAATCCGAATATAACATATTTATATGTTTTTGGAATCAGAAAATGATAAAAAAATAAGATGAACGTAAATTTGGATCGTTTTATAAAACAATATTTTTTTTTACAATTTTCAGATTTTTAATGACCAAAGTCATTAATTAATTTTTAAGCCTCCAAGCTGAAATGCAATACCGAAGTCCGGCCTTTGTCGAAGATTGCTTGGCCAAAATGTCAATCAATTTGATTGAAAAATGAGGGTGTGACAGTGCCGCCTCAACTTTTACAAAAAGCCGGATATGACGTCATCAAAGACATTTATCGAAAAAATGAAATAAACGTCCGGGGATATCATTCCCATGAACTCTCATGTGCAATTTCATAAAGATCGGTTCAGTAGTTTAGCCTGAATCGCTCTACACACACAGACAGACAGACAGACAGACAGACACACACACACACACACACACACACACACACACACACACACACACACACACACACACACACACACACACAACACACACACACACGCACACACACACACACATACACCACGACCCTCGTCTCGATTCCCCCTCTATGTTAAAACATTTAGTCAAAACTTGACTAAATGTAAAAAGAGAAAAAGCCTAACGGTTTTGAGATTTGTGTTTCTGCAACTGTTTTGACATGTGCAAGCAGAGACATACATTGAATCTATGTCTCTGGTGCAAGTTATCCAGAGAGGGTGAATACAGCGAATAAACCTTTTTTGAGCGCTCTGGCGCCGTTAGTTTGTCAGAACAGGAGGTGGTTCATATTAGGAGCCGGTCCATATTAGGCGCCCTTCCCCTATTACCCAACTACCTCCCAAAACCGTCATTTAGAAGACAAAGGCCGTCTCCTAGGGGCTTGCTCCTCCAGAACATTTGGATAAAAACAAGGGAAATGGAGCAATCTGGTACTGAACCACAACTTTTTAACTTTTTTTTAAAATGTTTTTTTTTAAGGCTGGGGGGGGGGGGGGGGGATTCCGGAAATCCCGGAACCCCCCCTGGATCCGCCCCTAGGTACAAATCTTAAATGACACGTTAATTTTCTTTTGGTTACCCTTCCAGTATATTTGCATCCAAATTCAACAAACGCACTTGTAAGTAAAAAGCGTTCATATAAAACAAATTATGTGGGGCATATAGAGGTCATAGTTTTCGAACTTTCAGAAACTACGTGAAAAGCATTTTGTGTCTTGGCATCAAAGAAACACAGGTGCGAATATCACACCTCCTCAAACTAAAAACTCCAAAACCTTTTGCAACTACCCTTCTGAAATACTGCAACTCAAAAACCAACCATAAATTGCCCACAGCTACTCTTTTAAAGAGCGCGAACCTGTTTGTAACAAGAGCGGTAATGGAGCATGCTGAAAGCCATTGACATTGTATGTATATTTAGGGTCTACTGATAGCAAACGGGCGTCTTAAAACACCGCCACTGAAACACAACCGGCCGCACGTGGGTTTTTTGAGTGCGAGATGAGCAGGCTCTAAAAACTTTCACTACTGTTTCTTTCATTATCTTGTCTAGAGCTTCTACTGCAGGTTTGGGGTGTTGTAGCTCAAGACGGGAAGGAGTGCTTCGACGTTAACGCGACCAGCGAAAGTGAGTAAGGTACTAACACTTCGGGCTGTTTGCAGGCAGTTGCCCGCTTTCTGTCACTTTGCTCGACCGAAGACATTTGTTAAAAAGTTCTTACCAAAGCAGTTCAGAATTGAACACTAAAGCTTCTTATTGAGTACAAACTGTTTCAGATGTGTTATATTCAGGCGTTGAGTCAACAGACTCGTATTACATGTACTTTACCTTTTACGCATGCATGCATAAACAGACACACAAAGAGACATAGACAGACAGACAGACAGATGAACACACACACACACACGCGCGCACACACACACACGCACACACACACACACACACACACACACACACAACCATTCACACACACACACACACACACACACCACACAACCATTCACACACACTCACACACACACACACACACAAACACACACACACACACACACATTCCTGACAAGACTTCCATTTATTGTAGGACAGCATTCTTGTTAATTTTGACAGTTTACAGCAAAGATTACTGCGTTAAATTAGCACTGCAACGTTAGGCCAAACAAGCTGTAAGGTTCAACGCCCAGAGCTGATTTCAAACGGCCGACATCAATAATGCAGACAAAGCTACTACGCCTAAGGGTGGTTTCGATTTCGTTTGATGATCGTCCTAAAGCCCTTCTCCTGCAGGGGGGAAGAGCTTGTTTCTGCATCAAGGAATGCTCGGCATAACCTATTATCGACACGTCTCCGAAACCTGCGACAAAAATAGGTAATAATTCTCTCCCTAACGTAAGAAGAAGCTAAGCTCGCCTGCTGAGACAAGAGAATGGCAAATGGATCATCACCAAAAACTGGTGGTTGAGCATAGTACATGTGGTTCAAAATGCTGTTACATGTACCTTCGAAGGAGCTTGTGTTTAATACAGTTTATGTTCTTTTGTATTTGCTTTTTTTAGGATACACTTTTCTGGTTGTAAATTTCATAATTCTTATGGTACCTAAAATAATCCCAGTAGAATGTGTACGCAGAAATTCTGTGTCTATCACCGCCACGAGTCCGTTATGTAAAATAATTGTCGCCTTTACTTTTATCTATTTCTTTCAAATTCTATAATTCTTCCTTTGTTGCCACCTTCTTCCAGACGTCGAAAAAAATCGGTTACGGGTGTCCCCTTGGATCTCTGGTTTGTGTCTCTTCTGTAAATACGATTGACGAACATCTAATACACACAAGTACGAAAACGCACACACACACACACACACACACACACACACACACACACACACACACACACACACACACACACACACACACACACACACAACAGAGAGAGAGAGAGAGAGAGAGAGAGAGAGAGAGAGAGAGAGAGAGAGAGAGAGAGAGAGAGAGAGAGAGAGAGAGAGAGAGAGAGAGAGAGAGAGAGCATGGCTTGTGTAATCTTGCACACATCCTTGAAGCCAATATCCGCACCGATAAGCATGCTCAGATAACTGTTATGGGCAGAAGTGGATTAAACTTATCATTCGCGTGTGTTATGGGTCTATTGAGTCGTTTTCAGTAGGTAAAGGCAAGATACAAAATGCTTGTAAAAGAAAGAGAGCAAAGGAGGCGCGTCCGTCAAGTTTTCGCTCACGCGGCCATAACATAGAAATAGCAAATCTTCAAAGGAAAACAAATCCGTACTGATCCAATGCCCGCAATGGCAGCAAACGCTTTTGAAGTTTTCGATACTGTGTGTTCCGTCAGTTATAAAAGAAAGAAAAAAAACACACACAACACAGAACTAGTTAATATAGTCCTTCCATAAATATACTGACACATGATCCACGTCACCCAACAAGAACTCATAAACTTTGCGACGGTGTTCTGCACGCAGCCTGTAACGATTTTTGTCATTGTACTTGATGACTTAATTGATGTATTTGAATATGCAGGTTGTACAGCATTGCTTATTTGTGCATGTCTATTCTGTTTTAACGTCCCAGTGTTTGGTATCGCTGCAACAAACCCTTGACGGATCTTTGACACTGACTTTTGCAAAAACGACCGTACCTATAATGACCTTCCACCATCCATGCAACCAAAGATATTTTCCTGATATAACAGCCACCGTACTCTACGCTCTGGAACTCAACCCAAACACAGCAGGTTGCCAAAACACGTGGTGTGATCGCCCTTTTGACGAGCGAGGGGAAAGAACTCGTCTTGGGTTCTCGGAAGTGGAAGATACGCCAGATAAGGCGCTGACAAATGCGCCTTTTCTCATAACAAGTGCTGTCAGTGTCTGAAGCTCAAGAAATGCCATGTGGTGAAAAGCGGTACTCTGCACCCGCAAGAAAATCAAACAAAGCGGTTGAGAACAGCGAAACAACAATAACCATCCGTTGCTAAAATTACACAGGGCGTAAGAGAAACGCTGTGAAATGGAGGTGTCAAAACACGCCGTTTCTTTTGGTGCAGAGCATCGTCAGAGAAAGCGGGAAGAAACTGAAAAGGGTTGTGATTTGGTCTAGGGGTAACTGGATATGTTTTGCTACATTGCTGCGTTTCAGCTGTAGGCTACTGCCCACGTAATATGTTCTTTTGTCACATCTATGGATGGTTGTTTTTCGCTCTACCTAAAGCATCTTCACTAGCTTCATTCGTCCTTCTCCTCTTCCTCTCTCTGGGTGAAAGAACATATTACAGAGAGAGAGAGAGAGAGAGAGAGAGAGAGAGAGAGAGAGAGAGAGAGAGAGAGAGAGAGAGACTGAGAGAGAGACTGAGACTGGGAGAGAGAGAGAGAGAGAGAGAGAGAGAGAGAGAGAGAAAGAGAGAGAGAGAGAGAGAGAGAGAGAAAGAGAGAGAGAGAGAGAGAGAGAGAGAGAGAGAGAGAGAGAGAGAGAGAGAGAGAGAGAGATATGGGCACACATATCGTAATAATAGAAAAATGCAAATGCATAACTTTTTTCACAATTAACACTCTCAGACAGACAGACAGACAGACTGACTGATAGACAGACAGACAGACAGACAGACGTACAGACGGACGTACAGACGGACGGACAGACGGACGGACAGACAGACAGGGGACAGACACTACACGACACGACACGACACGAGAAGACACGACACACGACAAAGTAAGACCACGGCAGAATGAACCACAGACACCCGAGTAATAGGATAATGCAAATTCAGCCCTTTTTTTCGGGGTCACCATCCTCTTGTAAATCAATCGTCTTGCGTCCTCCGACACGAGATCTTAGTCCATGAGACACAAATATCTCACACGGCAACGAGACACCAGGCGTGATTTGCGAGCAAGGGAATTAACCCTGTCTGTCCCGCTCAAAATGTAATCAAGCCCCGGAACGCTGTCCCCCGCATTGAAAGAGTTAATGGCCCTTTTTTTCTGTGGCCAAGCTCGACGACACTGTCATCGGTGATTTGACGGAGAAATCCGATTTCATCCGGAAGCTCCGTTTTCGTGACAACCTACCCACAGACTTACTAAGAATGCCCGGAAAAGATTTTGTGTCAATGGGTTTTCCGACAGACTTATTCGGAATGCCGTAGACCTTTGAAACGAATTTATTCGTAGTGAATTTGAGGCATTGTCGGCCTCTCCAAGGTGGATACACTTGTCATCGGAGCAAGGGGTCTCGGATTTTAAGCGACCATGTTACCATGTACACCAACAGACACACTTGGGATGCCCGGAGTAAGATTTGACTTTGCTACAGTTTTTGACTTGTCTAAGCTGTGTTTTTGCACACGGTCAGTTTATTGTGATGGTGCAAAAGAACTAACATAATAATATTTGATACTTATTTTAATGATAGCTATATTTCAACACCCATAAAGAGTGATCTCTTGTCGCAAAAAAACCCAGCAACTAGTACTGTCACACAGGTTATCATCAGTGCCATGCATACGTCTCGCACGGTTCCTATTTCCTGTAGTGATGTGAACCACGTACCAAGCGAATGCGATGCCATTCTGGAAGTACAGTTTCCGGTACCAATGACCGGGTGACAAATCGTATTCGCGGAAACGCAACGCAGACTGATGGAGCATTCTACCACGTCATTAGACCCGGCTTGATTTGGATCAAATAGTTGAATTTGTAAGATACGACGTACCTCCTGTAATTTGATTTAGGTTTTGGGGTTTGGGGCCGGCATGCAAGAATCGAGGTTAGAGACACTAGTCCGGGATTAACTGTACCCTAAATACGGTTTATCCCAGACTAAAGTCTCTAAACTCGACTCCTGCATTCCGGCCCTGATGATGTACTGCTTCGACTTTGTTCGTTTCTAAATTTTCAGTAGTCGCTATAAAAGTTTGAGAAACTTTATTTGAA
>NC_090246.1:33484053-33534053 GCF_037325665.1 Littorina saxatilis
TCACGTACGATGCACTGTCAATCTGACAAACGAACCAGATCAGAGACTGGGTGTCCCAGTGTGCAAAGTTGTCAATGATTTTTAGATTTCGCTTCTTCGTTGCCCTGGAACTCAATTAAGGCATTGTCCATCTCTGTTCCACCTTGAACTGGCAAGGGTGCAACTTTCTAATCTTTTCAATTTCAACTTTCTGATTTAATTCCCAAATGTCGAATCCCCAAATCCCTGTTACATACGTAATAATCAGACTAACGTTACAGCAAGAGGATGTACCAGTGGCACCCTCATCATGTTCCAGATTCCATGATGTACATTACAACGTCAATTGAATTAACACAAACCATGCCGTGGTTTCCCAAAGTGTGATTTCATCGACATTTTCAAAGTTCTTCGAAGGCGCGATCCAACTCTATCTTCCACACGGTTCGACACCTAAAACTCCCATTTGATCAGATACAAATAAGAATATAATGTCAATTTGAGGTCGAATCTTTTGTATACCTGAGAAGTGTGATCGATAGGCAAGGGGGCACTGACAGAGACGTCGCCGCGCGCCAGGACTGGGAAGGCACGAGCAGCCTACATCATGTTGAAGAACATCTGGGCCTCTAGAGAGATCAGCATAACCACCAAGCTGCGCATCTACAACTCCAATGTCAAATCGGTTCTACTCTACGGCTCTGAGACATGGAGAATGTCCAAGGTGACACAGCAGAAGATTCAGACTTTCATCAACACCTGTCTGAGGCGCATCTTCAAGATCAGATGGACAGACAAGATCTGCAACGAAGAGCTGTGGCAAAGGGCGGGCCAAGAGCCCGTTAACAGCCAGATTCTGAGGAGAAAATGGGGCTGGATTGGACACACCCTTAGGAAACCAACATCCAGCATCACCCGCCAGGCTCTCACTTCGAATCCACAGGGGAAAAGAAAGAGAGGGAGGCCAAGAAACAGCTGGAGGCGGGACACAGAGGCAGAACTGAAGAGGCAAGGCAACAGCTGGGCAGAAGCGGAGAGAACAGCCCAGAACAGGGTGCGATGGAGAAATGTCGTCAATGGCCTATGCTCCGCTGGGAGCAAAGGGCCTAAGTAAGTAAGTAAGACCAACCTACCATGTACCAGGAATAGGTTTCCCAATATTCACTTTTGTCGACGGTCTTAAAGCTTTTCTGACCATCTGCTTCCAGGCGCAAAGTATACTAAAGGAATTATTTTCCTTGTATTCTTCCTAGCAGTGACTCATTTTCTAATTTATCAATGCCCTGTGCTCATATTCATTGCATCAGATATTGTGCCAATGGGACTTACGTACCTAGAGCAGGTTTCCCAGCAGTCACTGTTCTTGGCAAACTTCAGACTTCAGTGACTGGGCGGGGAAATAGCTCAGTGGGTAGCGGCGCTGGCTTCAAAACCAGTTGTCACTATCGGCGTGGGTTCGATCCCCACGTTTGGCCAGGGATTTATTTCCCAGAGTCAAGTTTGTGCAGACTTTCTTCGGTGTCCAAACACTCCGGTGTGCACGCATGCACACGATAAAGAACCAAAGTTCACAGCGAAAGTCTCAGGACTTGGAAACATGAATACACGCATGCAGGAAAAAAACAAATGGGTAGCGCCGTATACTGTATGGCAGCTCGCTCTCCCCAGGGAGAAAGCAGCCCGAATTTCCATGAGGGTAACCTCACAGGACTAAGTACATCTTATGCTTATGCTAGCTACTAGTTATGAAGAAAGCCTTTTTCGTGTGAGCAAGTTTCGTTATTCTTGATTTTCCTGATTTTCTCATTTTTGCCAAGTCCGCTGCTCCAATGTTCATTACATCGCGTAGAATGTCCGAGAACCTTAAACGCTGTCAGTGATTTCTCAGTGTTCTGTATAGCTCTGTCCGGATGATCTTCACTGGCCGTGGCATCTTTGACGATCTGCTCCCCAGTACAAAGTATAATGCCAGTCATTGTCCGTCTCTATTCAAAGTTCTGACCGCGCAGGTCCCACTTTTCTGCCCTTGCTTTCGAGAAAGAAGAAAAAGAATCAGCAGCCTTTGTCAGAACTTGCATCATTTTGCCATTTATCACTCTCGTCTCAAGCCTGCAGACTTGCTTTCATCGCAAGAATCCCTGAATGCTGTTATTCTCGATGGCTGTTCACATTTTTTGTATCCGTCCAGACAGATCTCTGAATGCAGTTATTCTGCTTGGCTCTTCCTGTTTTTTCTCTCTCTTTTCTTCAGCACAATTTCCAGCGCTGTTTCAGCTTTGTCAGCTCCTAATCTGATCAGTCTGGTGTTCAGTTTCTCGTTCTTCAGCTTTTGCTGGGGATCGTCTGCGGGTTATTTTGGTGGTGATTACTGTCCTTTGCTGTGGACACTTTTGTTACTGTACCGGCTCTTCTGGTGATCCATCTGCTAAAACAAGCCTTGTCAGTAGGAAACGATTATGTTTGAAAAGTTTGTCTTTTGTTAACAAACAAAAAAACAAACAAACAAACAGCAAACAAACAAACAGCAAACAAACAAACGGCAAACAAACAAATAAACAAACACCAACCAACCAACCAAACAAACAAACAAACGTTTTAGTTTGAGCTAGTTTTTCTTTTATTTCAGCAAAAGGTTACAACGCTCTCAAAGACAAACGTTATCACAAATTCCAGACGGATGCTTCTTCCGCCAGACGTTTTTTTCAAAATCATTTTACGCCGGGGAAAAAATTCAGAATCCATTTTAAACAAATCTGACTATTTCTTGAATCCTTTCAATGAAGAAAGTTACAGAAACTTTCGTTGCAGCTTTGACTTTTTTTATTTTATTGAAGAATCATGTAACAGCCTTTCAACAGACGTCAAATTCCTTTCTCAAAATTGTCATTTGTTTGGACATCATTTCCTCCTCATGAAGAAAAACTTCGAAGAAACTGAAAACCGAGACCAAATCAGAAAAAAAATCGATTCAAAGTGAACTCCTTCTATATAGAGGACAATTTCCAGGCAAGGTTGGCCAAATTCTATGGAAGTTTTGCGCATGTCATGATCACAAACTTTCTATTCAATGCTTCTCGTAGTTTTCCCTTTTTAGCTATTCACGAACAAAATGCATTCATTGAAGGTTCAATTCCTTTATCTTTCAGGAAGCACGCGTAGAAATTCCGTTAAGGGCAGATTATACCTGCGCAGTTTCAGCGGCACAGACAACGCACTGCGTATTATTGATGCTGCGATAGGGATTATGACGAGTACTTGGCCTGTTTTCCTTTCACGCAACGTGTAGCGGGCTGGGATAATCTGCAGGGCGTCGGACCAGACCAGACAAAATATATTAATGTCCTATAGGCATGTATTGTTTGCCTTTTAAGGACATGATTTGTGTTGTTTGATAGTAAAAAAAAATAAAAAAAATAAAAAAGGAGGCAAGGGAGGATCGAAAGGAGAAGGGCAAGACCAAGCGCGCCAGACCCTGATGGCTGGGACTCGGGACCCACTCTCTATATAATATACTAGATGATTACCCGCTTCGCCGGGTGGATCGCGAGACGGAGTATGCAGCGTGGCGGTTCGCCGGCTTAGAGCACGTGTACACGAAGGAAGGGAGATAAACGCGCAAAACACTGGAGAAGATGAGGAAGAGTTACTGGGAATAGATCTACAGAAAAATCAAAATCGGTTCACCGCGCCGCGCTAAGAGCACGTGTTGAAAATTTTCATCGACCAGATTGTGTCCGGGGTCTACCTGAATATGCCCACCAAATTTGAAGCAGATCAATCGAGAACTTTGGCCGTGCATCGCGAAGTGACAGACAGACACACACACACAAGCCGTATATAGATATAGATGGGGGGTGGGGTTAAGTACGTTAAAAGATATACGTTAAGATCCTTGTATAAGAATATTTACAATACTCTTTTCACCTTCTTTGGGGAAGGGCCATTGAAAACATCATCTTTATTTATTTATTTAATTTTGTTTTTGTTTTGCCAAGCACATTATTGTGGGGCTTTTAATCAATAACATGCATCCGTCTACAATGTATCATCATTCATCCATCAACATTTATAATAATTATGTAAATGGCAAGTATACAAGACATATATACAACATTAGGACATAACAGACAGACGGACATATAACATCTTTAATTTAAGTATAATTTCATAAAAAAAGATGTTAAGACTCAGGACCGCCTTCTGTTAAAAAGTTTAAAAGTGAAACTTGTGGAAATATATAGGGAGAGTATGCAAACTCGTAATAATTCTCTTGTGATATACAACTATCTGGTAAAAAGTCAAGCACACACATTCATACTCACACGCATGTATCCTGCGCCCTATGGGCTCTGTCCGTGCTAGACAGGATAAAATGATAAGGTTAAGATTGTTTTGTCTGTATTGTCCGTCGACCTCCCCGCCACTGCAATAGTCGCAGGTGACAGTGCGTCGTCTGTACTGCTGAAGTTACATAGGTGAGCGCCAGGCCACACACACACACACACACACACACATACACCACGACCCTCGTCTTGATTCCCCCTCTATGTTAAAACATTTAGTCAAAACTTGACTAAATGTAAAAACATCCACGCGCTTCTATCCAGAAGAGATCCTCAACAGATTTCAGTATGTTTGTGTATCATTATTACACTCTTCGATATGGGCATTTCCACAGGAAGTGTATCCCTACTTCATATATTTCCCAGTTTTTTAACTCCAAAATATCACTTTGGACCATACCCCCCCCCCCCCCACCCCCTCCCCCCCCCCGAATTTTTTAAATAAATAAATAAATGAAAGAACAAAATAAGAAAAAATCCACGGACACATTTATCCCCAAAAGCACGTGCACGGCGCCTATCGGACTGTGACCTAGAAGCAATCAGCGGTAGACGCCAAGCAATTTAACCACTTGGTCCCCACGCCTGCTGAACGACAGCGAATCAATCAGTACAGGGGAGGGGGCGGAGGAGTTGTCGGTTTAAAGGTACCGTACTTCTTGTATAAACGACGAGGTTTATTTTCTTTCAAACTCAAGGCTTTTTTAGATGGGAGTATACCAAAAGCCTATACAGCCTGCAGTTGCTTTCTGTGTGCAGTGGTCATGTTTGGCCGATGAGATATAGGCTTATATATAACATAATTATAAGCAACACCAATGACAACACTTAATTGTTCATTTAAATGGGTCCATTAAAACGGAAAAAATCACCACAGAATAATGTGTCAAGACTTTAACCTGGGATAAGACCGTGTATTCGCTTGGACACAATATACCTATGACACATTTCAGTGTAATTTTGTTTTGAACATTAAACAAAGGAGTTAGTACCTGTGTATTACTCGGAGGAATTCAAATTGCAGTAACATTCATAATTTGTATTTGAATCAACAAAGAAGCGAGTGTTATTGAATTAAGTGTATCTTATCGTGCACAATCATTATGAACGTATTTAGATTTTTTTCTTTCTCATGTCTGATATAAAATTGCCCGTCCTGTAAACATCTATTAGAAACAGACAATTATCCAGTAGCTTTAATTTGAGTTATTTATGGGGGATAATTGTAAAGAGGGTTTTTTTGTTGCAATTTTTCCGTTTTTGTTTGTTGTTGATTTTATTCACCTATTTTGTGTAACCGTAGGTTTTTACATTTAGTCAAGTTTTGACTAAATGTTTTAACGTAGAGGGGGAATCGAGACGAGGGTCGTGGTGTATATATATGTGTGTGTGTGTGTGTGTGTGTGTGTGTGTGTGTGTGTGTGTGTGTGTGTGTGTGTGTGTGTGTCTGTGTGTGTGTGTGTGTGTGTGTGTGTGTCTGTGTGTGTGTGTAGAGCGATTCAGAGAAAACTACAAGACCGATCTTCATGAAACTTGACATGAGAGATCCTGAGTATGGTATCTCCAGTCGTTTTTTTCTCATTTTTATATTTAGTCAAGTTTTGACTAAATATTTTAACATCGAGGGGGAATCGAAACGAGGGTCGTGGTGTATGTGCGTGCGTGCGTGCGTGTGTGTGTGTGTGTGTGTGTGTAGAGCGATTCAGACTAAACTACTGGACCGATCTTTATGAAATTTGACATGAGAGTTCCTGGGTATGAAATCCCCGAACGTTTTTTTCATTTTTTTGATAAATGTCTTTGATGACGTCATATCCGGCTTTTCGTGAAAGTTGAGGCGGCACTGTCACGCCCTCATTTTTCAACCAAATTGGTTTAAATTTTGGTCAAGTATTCTTCGACGAAGCCCGGGGTTCGGTATTGCATTTCAGCTTGGTGGCTTAAAAATTAATTAATGACTTTGGTCATTAAAAATCTGAAAATTGTAAAAAAAAATAAAAAATTATAAAACGATCCAAATTTACGTTTATCTTATTCTCCATCATTTGCTGATTCCAAAAACATATAAATATGTTATATTCGGATTAAAAACAAGCTCTGAAAATTAAATATATAAAAATTATTATCAAAATTAAATTGTCGAAATCAATTTAAAAACACTTTCATCTTATTCCTGATTCTTATTTCTGATTCCAAAAACATATAGATATGATATGTTTGGATTAAAAACACGCTCAGAAAGTTAAAACAAAGAGAGGTACAGAAAAGCGTGCTATCCTTCTTAGCGCAATTACTACCCCGCTCTTCTTGTCAATTTCACTGCCTTTGCCATGAGCGGTGGCCTGACGATGCTACGAGTAAAATGGCATTGCGTTCAGTTTCATTCTGTGAGTTCGACAGCTACTTGACTAAATATTGTATTTTCGCCTTACGCGACTTGTTTACATTTAGTCAAGTTATGACTAAATGTTTTAACATCGAGGGGGGAATCGAGACGAGGGTCGTGGTGTATGTGCGTGTGTCTGTGTGTGTGTGTGTGTGTGTGTGTGTAGAGCGATTCAGACTAAACTACTGGACCGATCTTTATGAAATTTGACATGAGAGTTCCTGGGTATGAAATCCCCGAACATTTTTTTCATTTTTTTTGATAAATGTCTTTGATGACGTCATATCCGGCTTTTCGTGAAAGTTGAGGCGGCACTGTCACGCCCTCATTTTTTAACCAAATTGGTTGAAATTTTGGTCAAGTAATCTTCGACGAAGCCCGGACTTCGGTATTGCATTTCAGCTTGGTGGCTTAAAAATTAATTAATGACTTTGGTCATTAAAAATCTGAAAATTGTAAAAAAAAAATAAAAATTTATAAAACGATCCAAATTTACGTTTATCTTATTCTCCATCATTTGCTGATTCCAAAAAAATATAAATATGTTATATTCGGATTAAAAACAAGCTCTGAAAATTAAATATATAAAAATATTATCAAAATTTTTTTTTCGAAATCAATTTAAAAACACTTTCATCTTATTCCTTGTCGGTTCCTGATTCCAAAAACATATAGATATGATATGTTTGGATTAAAAACACGCTCAGAAAGTTAAAACGAAGAGAGGTACAGAAAAGCGTGCCATCCTTCTCAGCGCAACGAATACCCCGCTCTTCTTGTCAATTCCACGGGCACTGCCTTTGCCACGGGCGGTGGAGTGACGATGCTACGAGTATACGGTCTTGCTGCGTTGCGTTGCGTTCAGTTTCATTCTGTGAGTTCGACAGCTACTTGACTAAATGTTGTATTTTCGCCTTACGCGACTTGTTTATAAATGTCTTTGATGACATCATATCCAGCTTTTCGTGAAAGTTGAGGCGGCACTGTCACGCTCTCATTTTTCAACCAAATTGGTTGAAATTTTGGTCAAATAATCTTCGACGAAGCCCGGACTTTGGTATTGCATTTCAGCTTGGAGGCTTAAAAATTAATTTATGAGTTTGCTCATTAAAGTTGTCATTAAAATCGATTTTTCGCAAACAGATTGATTGCATCGTATTCTTCATCACATTCTGAATCTAAAAATATATACATATGTCATGTTTACTCTTAAAATGTGATCACAATTAACGAAAATAGATTAATTAGTCTTACGATTAAAATTTAAGAAATCGATCTAAAAATGATTTCATCTTATTTTTTATCATTTCCTGATTTCAAAAACATGTAGATATGATAGGTTGTATTCAAAACAAGCTCAGAAAGTTAACAAGAATACAGAAAAGCGCGCTTTCCTGCTTAGCACAATATGCTACCGCGCTATTCTGGCGTGTTAATTTCACTGCGTTTTGCACGTGAGAGGTGAGCGATTTCCTTCTCGCGGGGATTGACGAAGCTGTACTGTCTTGGTGAAAAAATACAGTGCGTTCAGTTTTATTCCGTGAGTTCGACAGCTTGACTAAATGTAGTAATTTCGCCTTACGCGACTTGTTTGTAATTACTTTTGCCTTTTGCTTGCCTTGCCCTATTAAATCTACAGCCTGCTGTTCTACTTTGGCGGTGGCTTAAATGGTCATTTGCTTTGGACGGTAGGTATATACATATCGATCAGCAGGAAATGCGGGTGATGTTGGGGGAAGGAGATCATTATGAGGTCCACTCAGCGTTTTGTATAGATCAGAGGCTTGAGAGTAGAGTATTACCCTCCTGATGAAACAGAGAACGAGGTCATAAAATAAACGTATGTAACAGACAAGAGAAGAGAAGAGAAGAGAAGAGAAACTTTCTCTGGGCTTTCTATGAGGGGATTGTGGCTAGACGAAGAACGGTGTCTATATGGTGAATGTAGGGGATAGGCTTAATAGAAGGTTGTTAAGTTTTAAATGGAATGTATCACTGCATGAGCATTGCTATGGATGTTTTCCCAACCACTATCGCAGGGTATAATTGGGTGTTATAATTATTGCATGTCCAAGAAAGATGAGCGAGTCAGATCTTCGGTTCAAAGACAACCATCTTGCGATGGTTACTGACAAACAGTCACCATTTGCGAGAGATGCAAATTAAGGCAAACACACACAAACCCCTACGGTACATACACATACAGTAATAGGTCAAGAAATGGGACTTTGCTGAAGGTCAATGGATTCAAGGTACAATAGATCCAACTTTTCAAATACAGGCATTGTTTGGACTAAAGGTCAACAGGCTCAGTTCGATGAAAATAAAGAGCATTAATTAATCATCCGGGGGCACTCTTGGTTATACCCGGCTAAGCATTGGATCCATCAATCCTTGGATCTTTCGATTCTTGAATCAATCAAGCTGATTTCTCAAAGAAGGAACGACCGAGTAATAAAACCCACCCACTAGTCTTGATCAATTGAATAACGAAAAGTTATTTCAGCATGTCAAGTTTTTATCCAGTGCAGGACTTGAAGGAATCACGGATGTGACTGAAGTCAGAAATAAATTATATGTCTCTGTCTCTCTTTGTCTCTCTGTGTGTCTCTCTCACTACCACACACCCTTCTCTCTCCCCCCCCTCTCTCTCTCTCTCTCTCTCTTTCTCCCTCTCTCTCTCTCTCTCTCTCTCTCTCTCTTTCTCCCTCTCTTTGTTAGCCAACTTTTCACCTTCAAATTGACGAGGGTAACTTTCGCACATCGGCATCAATCTGGCAGCGGCTGACATTCTGAAATCACGTTCAGCACACTTCTTGTTATGTTGTTTTGCAAGCTCCGTTCGAATTGTTCGACATCGAGCTCACACAAAACTTTCAAAAGTGCTTACTAACTTTTGAACTAGTTCGCAGAAATATGTATGTTCATGGAGAGAATCCAGACGTTCGTTCGGTTGACTTGCCGTTTTCCACCGTGTCACGTCTGTTGCGAAAACGTATAAGTCCCAGAAGTTCAGATACAGTCACGAAATACATCAATGCCAAAATAGTTTCTAAACTCTGTGAGTTGTCCTTTTCTACGTAACTGTTTTGTTAACTCAACGTCACCAGAAACATCCCGAACTTGTCAAAAGTTTACTTCTGTCACAGGAATATCAATGTCCAAATCGAGATAGGAATTTAGAAGAGCTGTTGAATACCGTTAAATAATGTCTATTAACCTCGGAAGCAAAAAAGTCACGAAAGGGCATTCGTACCAAGAGTTCAATAATTTTACCCCCCCCCCCCCCCCCCCCAACGTACATGACATATAAAATAAGCATTTTACACTTTATTAATTACACATTTTCTGCCTTATCAATTTGCCTGAGGAAGATCCTTGTGGTTGAAACGTCGCTGTTGTTAGTTGCGTCTTTTTCGTTCCCAGGTGAGTACATTTTTTGTTGGTCTTTTCATTTTACACTGTTACATTCTAAGTTTAATTTTGTTTTGTTTTATTACATCTCATTATGACTGAATTTGCCACATTTAGTTGTATTACTTTATTCCATTTCCTTCATTGAGCCTGTACCGTGGTCTCGAAACAAACAACTGGAATAATGCAAAGTAAAAAGAAAGGTAGTTTTGAGTCATTGTTCTGCCAAAACATGACGATATAACCCTATCGGTCGCAAAATCCAAAGGTGAGGGATATATATATATACATTATACTGTCCGTCGCTTCAATATCCTGTTCTAATGTGCACATTTACACGTCTAACCCGGCTCCGCTCCGTTATTACATATATCAGACGGCAGTTTAAAAACACGAACTACAATACACCATTGTTTAAACCAATGTCAAAGGTATGAAACACGTGAGAATAGACACAGGCAACTTTATCACAGGCACATGACACAGGGTGGTCACATGGGAATGGGTGCAGAAGCTCTACTCTCTTGTCTAGTTGTTTACTTAGTAGAAGGCCGGAGAGCACACCTAACCTACAGGCCCCGCCCACCTCGTGTCAACTGTATAGGCCCTAAGTTCAATTTATCATGTAGAACGGGAACTTCATGTGTGATGCATAATAGGAACTTTGACCGGCGTTTCTAGAAGCAAATATGAACTGGAAAAAAATCGCGTAAAATAAACCAACATCGAGAAAAAAAATGGTTGAGTAGCATGCTCAGCCGGCGAAGGAGCCGTGTTTACCGGTGTAATCAGTTCGGGGTTTTCCTGCCACGTCACTCTTGCTGCTGCTACTAGAAGATATCAAATTAAATTCACTGTTCGCAGAGCGGTTTCATTCATGAGAACGGAGCCTCCCTCCCATACAATTTGTCACTGAATGAAAGACAACCTGTTAACTCAATGACTTGCATAACCAAATGTAATCAAAGCAGCACAGAAATAGAAAACTGAATTACCGATCTCACATTCGTCAGCTTAAGAAATAGCTAGACTGGAAGACAATCCTTTTCTTGGACAAAATTTCAAAAACATCGAGATTAATGGCAGCCACAAGGTATTTTCGGTGCCAATAATTATATAAGAAACACTTGCAATATGAAATTGACATGGAGATTTTTTCACATATTTGAATGATGTGAGTAAAAACACATAAAATTACAGTTTTGGGTATGCTGACGCGAAACACCGGTCTACTTGTCGACTAATGAAATGGTGATGATATAAACGTATCCGAAAAAAACACGAGTGGGCGGGATGAGTTTCATGTGGAGTGTCGTGCTAAGTGCTATTGGTAATGCAATACCTTGCGTTGTTATCCAAATTGTCGATTACCTCTGGAATATCGCTCTCGCTCGTCCAAACAACGACAGAGCGCTTATCGAAGAGGTCGACGATGACTGGCCATAGACACATTTGTATTCTGTGAAACACTTCCCACCTTTATGCCATTTTTTTTTTAAAATTTAAAGGAAAGATTTATAATACTAAGTAATAATTAGAATAATTGCACGATACTCGTTACCGACAGACATATGAGAGTGTTGCATTTTTTTTCCTTATATTTTTTATTCTCATGAAATATTTCAATAAAATTCACTCCTCCAGTTCTCCATCATCGGCACGGAAAGGTCTTGTTAAAGGAACAACCTTAATTGCATAATACGGATTTTTCTTATTTTTGAGAACGTGTTCAATTCAAACACAACATATCTCTCTTTTTACATTTGGTCAAGTTATGACTAAATGTTTTAACATCGAGGGGGGAATCGAGACGAGGGTCGTGGTGTATGTGCGTGTGTCTGTGTGTGTGTGTGTGTGTGTGTGTGTGTGTGTGTGTGTGTGTGTGTGTGTGTGTGTGTGTGTGTGTGTGTGTGTGTGTGGAGCGATTCAGACTAAACTACTGGACCGATCTTTATGGATGGATGGATGGATAAGATTTATAGTCCAGTGAGGTTACCCTCATGGAAATTCGGGCTGCTTTCTCCCTGGGGAAAGCGAGCTGCCATACAATATACGGCGCTACCCATATTTTTTGTTTTTTTCCTGCATGCGTGTATTCATGTTTCCTGAGACTTAATGCCGTGTGAGATGGAATGTTTTTACTTTATTCCAAGTCCCACGGGTATTTGATGGACATTTTTATCTATGCCTATACAATTTTGCCAGGAAAGACCCTTTTGTCAATCGTGGGATCTTTAACGTGCACACCCCAATGTAGTGTACACGAAGGGACCTCGGTTTTTCGTCTCATCCGAAAGACTAGCACTTGAACCCACCACCTAGGTTAGGAAAGGGGGGAGAAAATTGCGGCCTGACCCAGGCCTGAACACGCAACCTCTCGCTTCCGAGCGCAAGTGCGTTACCACTCGGCCACCCATGAGAGTTCCTGGGTATGAAATCCCTGAACGTTTTTTTCATTTTTTGATAAATGTCTTTGATGACGTCATATCCGGCTTTTCGTGAAAGTTGAGGCGGCACTGTCACGCCCTCATTTTTCAACCAAATTGGTTGAAATTTTGGTCAAGTAATCTTCGACGAAGCCCGGACTTCGGTATTGCATTTCAACTTGGTGGCTTAAAAATTAATTGATGACTTTGGTCATTAAAAATCTGAAAATTGTAAAATAAAATAAAAAATTATAAAACGATCCAAATTTACGTTCATCTTATTTTCCATCATTTTCTGATTCCAAAAACATATAAATATGTTATATTTGGATTAAAAACAAGCTCTGAAAATTAAATATATAAAAATTATTATCAACATTAAATTGTCGAAATCAATTTAAAAACACTTTCATCTTATTCCTTGTCGGTTCCTGATTCCAAAAACATATAGATATGATATGTTTGGATTAAAAACACGCTCAGAAAGTTAAAACGAAGAGAGGTACAGAAAAGCTTGCTATCCTTCTCAGCGCAACTACTACCCCGCTCTTCTTGTCAATTTCACAAAAACAAACAGATAATGACGTCATTTTAAGTGGCACAAACGTGTACATGAATGCCTTCCCTTTCGAATGATTTACAGTTATATAATTTCTGTCAAGCGGTTTAAGTTTTATGTCCGTTTTATGAACCCAACCCTCAAAACAAGAATAGTAACGCCAAAGAAGGAAAACATACACACAAACCAACGTTATTCTCACCGGTGGTTTGGAATATTGCCCCAAAACTTTCGATTTAGTGTTGTGGTGTTAAAATCTATCAGAAAAAAGTGTTTGCTAACGTGACGCCAAAAAGTAACCAAAACGGTCCTTAGCCGACTGACTATTAGTTGCGTCTTCTTCGTTCCCAGGTGAGTAAACTTTTTGTTGGTCTTTTCATTTTACACTGTTACATTCTAAGTTTAATTTTGTTTTGTTTTATTACATCTCATAATGACTGAATTAGCCACATTTAGTTGTATCACTTTATTCCATTTCCTTCAATGAGCCTGTACCGTGGTCTCGATTCAAACATCTGGAATAATGCAAAGTAAAAAGAAAGGTAGTTTTGAGTCATTGTTCTGCCAAAACATGACGATAAAACCCTATCGGTCGCAAAATCCAAAGGTGAGGGGTATACATTATACTGTCCGTCGCTTCAATATCCTGTTCTAATGTGCACATTTACACGTCTAACCCGGCTCCGCTCCGTTATTACATATATCAGACGGCAGTTTAAAAAACACGAACTACAATACACCCTTGTTTAAACCAATGCCAAAGGTATGGAACACGTGAGCATAGACATAGGCAACTTTATCACAGGCACATGACACAGGGTGGTCACGTGGGCATGGGTGCAGAAGCTCTACTCTTGTCTACTTGTCTACTTAGTAGAAGGTCGGAGAGCACACCTAACCTACAGGCCCCGCACACCTCGTGTCAACTGTATAAGTACAATTTATCAGGTAGAACGGGAACTTCATGTGTGATGCATAATAGGAACTTAGACCGGCGTTTCTGGAAGCCAATATGAACTGAAAATAAATCGCGTAAAATAAACCAACATCGAGAAAAAAATTCGTTGAGTAGCATGCTCAGCGAAGGAGCAGTGTTTCGCGGTGTAATCAGTTAAGTTCGGGGTTTTCCTGCCACGTCACACTTGCTGCTGCTACTAGAAGATATAAAATCAAATTCACTGTTGATATATAGTTCTTACCCTAAAACTTCGCAGAGCGGTTTCATTCATGAGAACGGAGCCACACTCCCATACAATTTGTCACTAAATGAAAGACAACCTGTTAACTCAATGACTTGCATAACCAAATGTAATCAAAGCAGCACAGAAATAGAAAACTGAATTACCGATCTCACATTCGTCAGCTTAAGAAATAGCTAGACTGGAAGACAATCCTTTTCTTGGAC
Source organism: Littorina saxatilis (assembly GCF_037325665.1). NCBI lineage: Eukaryota > Metazoa > Mollusca > Gastropoda > Littorinimorpha > Littorinidae > Littorina > Littorina saxatilis. The sequence goes on from NC_090246.1 coordinate 33,498,566, forward strand.
AAAATTTCAAAAACATCGAGATTAATGGCAGCCACAAGGTATTTTCGGTGCCAATAATTATATAAGAAACACTTGCAATATGAAATTGACATGGAGATTTTTTCACATATTTGAACGATGTAAGTAAAACCACCTACAATTACAGTTTTTGGTATGCTGACGCGAAACACCAGTCTACTCGTCGACCAATGAAATGGCGGTGATATAAATGTATTCGAAAAAAACACGAGTGGGCGGGATGAGTTTCATGTGGAGTGTCGTGCTAAGTGCTATTGGTAATGCAATACCTTGCGTTGTTATCCAAATTGTCGATTACCTCTGGAATATCGCTCTCGCTCGTTTAAACAACGACAGAGCGTTTATCGAAGAGGACGACGATGACTGGCCATAGACACATTTGTATTCTGTGAAACACTTCCCACCTTTATGCCATTTTTTAAAAAAAATTTAAAGGAAAGATTTATAATACTAAGTAATAATTAGAATAATTGCACGATACTCGTTACCGACAGACATATGAGAGTGTTGCATTTTTTTTCCTTATATTTTTTATTCTCATGAAATATTTCAATAAAATTCACTCCTCCAGTTCTCCATCATCGGCACGGAAAGGTCTTGTTAAAGGAACAACCTTAATTGCATAATACGGATTTTTCTTATTTTTGAGAACGTGTTCAATTCAAACACAACATATCTCTCTTTTTACATTTAGTCAAGTTATGACTAAATGTTTTAACATCGAGGGGGGAATCGAGACGAGGGTCGTGGTGTATGTGCGTGTGTCTGTGTGTGTGTGTGTGTGTGTGTGTGTGTGTGTGTGTGTGTGTGTGTGTGTGTGTGTGTGTGTGTGTGTGTGTGTGTGTGTGTGTGTGTAGAGCGATTCAGACTAAACTACTGGACCGATCTTTATGAAATTTGACATGAGAGTTCCTGGGTATGAAATCCCCGAACGTTTTTTTCATTTTTTCAATGTCTTTGATGACGTCATATCCGGCTTTTCGTGAAAGTTGAGGCGGCACTGTCACGCTCTCATTTTTCAACCAAATTGGTTGAAATTTTGGTCAAGTAATCTCCGACGAAGCCCGGACTTTGGTATTGCATTTCAGCTTGGTGGCTTAAAAATTAATTGATGACTTTGGTCATTAAAAATCTGAAAATTGTAACAAAAATAAGAAATTATAAAACGATCCAAATTTACGTTCATCTTATTCTCCATCATTTTCTGATTCCAAAAACATATAAATATGTTATATTTGGATTAAAAACAAGCTCTGAAAATTAAATATATAAAAATTATTATCAACATTAAATTGTCGAAATCAATTTAAAAACACTTTCATCTTATTCCTTGTCGGTTCCTGATTCCAAAAACATATAGATATGATATGTTTGGATTAAAAACACGCTCAGAAAGTTAAAACGAAGAGAGGTACAGAAAAGCTTGCTATCCTTCTCAGCGCAACTACTACCCCGCTCTTCTTGTCAATTTCACAAAAACAAACAGATAATGACGTCATTTTAAGTGGCTCAAACGTGTACATGAATGCCTTCCCTTTCGAATGATTTACAGTTATATAATTTCTGTCACGCGGTTTAAGTTTTATGTCCGTTTTATGAACCCAACCCTCAAAACAAGAATAGTAACGCCAAAGAAGGAAAACATACACACAAACCAACGTTATTCTCACCGGTGGTTTGGAATATTGCCCCAAAACTTTCGATTTAGTGTTGTGGTGTTAAAATCTATCAGAAAAAAGTGTTTGCTAACGTGACGCCAAAAAGTAACCAAAACGGTCCTTAGCCGACTGACTATTAGTTGCGTCTTTTTCGTTCCCAGGTGAGTACATTTTTTGTTGGTCTTTTCATTTTACACTGTTACATTCTAAGTTTAATTTTGTTTTGTTTTATTACATCTCATTATGACTGAATTTGCCACATTTAGTTGTATTACTTTATTCCATTTCCTTCATTGAGCCTGTACTGTGGTCTCGAAACAAACATCTGGAATAATGCAAAGTAAAAAGAAAGGTAGTTTTAAGTCATTGTTCTGCCAAAACATGACGATATAACCCTATCGGTCGCAAAATCCAAAGGTGAGGGGTATACATTATACTGTCCGTCGCTTCAATATCCTGTTCTAATGTGCACATTTACACGTCTAACCCGGCTCCGCTCCGTTATTACATATATCAGACGGCAGTTTAAAAACACGAACTACAATACACCATTGTTTAAACCAATGTCAAAGGTATGAAACACGTGAGAATAGACACAGGCAACTTTATCACAGGCACATGACACAGGGTGGTCACATGGGAATGGGTGCAGAAGCTCTACTCTCTTGTCTAGTTGTTTACTTAGTAGAAGGCCGGAGAGCACACCTAACCTACAGGCCCCGCACACCTCGTGTCAACTGTATAAGTACAATTTATCAGGTAGAACGGGAACTTCATGTGTGATGCATAATAGGAACTTAGACCGGCGTTTCTGGAAGCCAATATGAACTGAAAATAAATCGCGTAAAATAAACCAACATCGAGAAAAAAATTCGTTGAGTAGCATGCTCAGCGAAGGAGCAGTGTTTCGCGGTGTAATCAGTTAAGTTCGGGGTTTTCCTGCCACGTCACACTTGCTGCTGCTACTAGAAGATATAAAATTAAATTCACTGTTACCCTAAAACTTCGAAGAGCGATTTCATTCATGAGAACGGAGCCCCACTCTCATACAATTTGTCACAAAATGAAAGATAACTTGTTAACGCAATGACTTGCATAACCAAATGTAATCAAAGCAGAACACAAATAGCCAACTGAATTACCGATATCGCATACGTCAACTTCAGAAATAGCTAGGCTGAAAGACAATCCTTTTCTTGGACAAAATGTCAAATCAATCGATGTTAATGGCAGCCACAAGGTATGTTCGGTGCCAATAATTATATAAGAAACACTTGCAATATGAAATTGACATGGAGATTTTTTCACATGTTTGAATGATGTGAGTAAAAACACATAAAATAACAGTTTTGGGTATGCTGACGCGAAACACCGGTCTACTCGTCGACTAATGAAATGGTGATGATATAAACGTATCCGAAAACATGCAATAGTAAAGCGGGATGAGTTTTATATGGAGTGTCGTGCTAGGTGGAATCGAAAATGTAAGCCAACTTGTTGATTATCTCTGGGATATCGCTCTCGCTCGTTTAAACAACGACAGAGCGCTTATCGAAGAGGTCGACGATGACTGGCCGTAGACACAATTACCGTCTACCCCCCTCCTTTCACGCTATAACGCTATGTTTGAGACTAGTCTTCTGTGAAACACTTCCCTTATTTTTGCCATTTTTTAAAGTTTTTTTTAAAGGAAAGTTTTATAATACTAAGTAATAATTAGAATAATTGCACGATACTCGTTACCGACAGACATATGAGAGTGTTCACTGTAGCGCATTTTTATATTTTTTATAAGTTTTGACTAAATATTTTAACATCGAGGGGGAATCGAAACGAGGGTCGTGGTGTATGTGCGTCTGTCTGTCTGTCTGTCTGTCTGTGTGTGTGTGTGTGTAGAGCGATTCAGACTAAACTACTGGACCGATCTTTATGAAATTTGACATGAGAGTTCCTGGGTATGAAATCCCCGAACGTTTTTTTTCATTTTTTTTATAAATGTCTTTGATGACGTCATATCCGGCTTTTCGTGAAAGTTGAGGCGGCACTGTCACGCCCTCATTTTTTAACCAAATTGGTTGAAATTTTGGTCAAGTAATCTTCGACGAAGCCCGGACTTCGGTATTGCATTTCAGCTTGGTGGCTTAAAAATTAATTAATGACTTTGGTCATTAAAAATCTGAAAATTGTAAAAAAAAAAAAAAAATTATAAAACGATCCAAATTTACGTTTATCTTATTCTCCATTATTTGCTGATTCCAAAAACATATAAATATGTTATATTCGGATTAAAAACAAGCTCTGAAAATTAAATATATAAAAATTATTATCAAATTTTTTTTTTCGAAATCAATTTAAAAACACTTTCATCTTATTCCTTGTCGGTTCCTGATTCCAAAAATATATAGATATGATATGTTTGGATTAAAAACACGCTCAGAAAGTTAAAACGAAGAGAGGTACAGAAAAGCGTGCTATCCTTCTCAGCGCAACGAATACCCCGCTCTTCTTGTCAATTCCTCGGGCACTGCCTTTGCCACGGGCGGTGGAGTGACGATGCTACGAGTATACGGTCTTGCTGCGTTGCGTTGCGTTCAGTTTCATTCTGTGAGTTCGACAGCTACTTGACTAAATATTGTATTTTCGCCTTACGCGACTTGTTTTTCCTTATTCTTTTATTCTCATGAAATATTTCAATAAAATTCACTCCTCCAGTTCTCCATCATCGGCACGGAATGGTCTTGTTAAAGGAACAACCTTAATTGCATAACACGGATTTATCGTATTTTTGAGAACGTGTTCAATTCAAACACAACATATCTCTCTTTTTGTAATTTGATTCAGGAAAAACACACACTGCAATGTAACCATTTTTGTTTGTGTTGTTGTATTTCTTAAAATGTCGACAGATTTATGATTAGCAAATCTGTGAATTAACTTTTAAGCCTACAAGCTGAAGTGAAATCCGTGCCCCATAGTCCAGACCAAATGAAAGATTGTTTGACAAAAATGTTGATGAATTTCATTAAAAAAAATGCAGTGCTGCCTCAACATTTTTTTTTAAAGGGCGCATACTTATGACGTCATCAAAGGCATGTATTGATAACAATGAAAACAAGTCGCGTAAGGCGAAAATACAATATTTAGTCAAGTAGCTGTCGAACTCACAGAATGAAACTGAACGCAATGCCATTTTACTCGTAGCATCGTCAGGCCACCGCTCATGGCAAAGGCAGTGAAATTGACAAGAAGAGCGGGGTAGTAGTTGCGCTAAGAAGGATAGCACGCTTTTCTGTACATCTCTTTGTTTTAACTTTCTGAGCGTGTTTTTAATCCAAACATATCATATCTATCTGTTTTTGGAATCAGGAACCGACAAAGAATAAGATGAAAGTGTTTTTAAATTGATTTGGACAATTTAATTTTGATAATAATTTTTATATATTTAATTTTCAGAGCTTGTTTTTAATTCGAATATAACATATTTATATGTTTTTGGAATCAGCAAATGATGGAGAATAAAATAAACGTAAATTTGGATCGTTTTATAAAGTTTTATTTTTTTTTTAAATTTTCCGATTTTTAATGACCAAAGTCATTAATTATTTTTTAAGCCACCACGCTGAAATGCAATACCGAACCCCGGGCTTCGTCGAAGATTACTTGACCAAAATTTCAACCAATTTGGTTGAAAAATGAGGGCGTGACAGTGCCGCCTCAACTTTCACGAAAAGCCGGATATGACGTCATCAAAGACATTTATCAAAAAAATGAAAAAAACGTTCGGGGATTTCATACCCAGGAACTCTCATGTCAAATTTCATAAAGATCGGTCCAGTAGTTTAGTCTGAATCGCTCTACACACACACACACACAGACAGACACACACACACACACTCACACACACACACACACACACACACATACACCACGACCCTCGTCTCGATTCCCCCCTCTACGTTAAAATATTTAGTCAAAACTTGACTAAATATAAAAAGAACGTATAATGGTATTATTTGTAAGAATTCACATGTGAATTTTCCAAAATATCTGTCTTGTATAGTTTTTCATGAATCGCTCTACACATACACACAGACACAGACACACACACAAACACGCAAACAGACACACGTGTGTGTGTGTGTGTGTGTGTGTGTGTGTGTGTGTGTGTGTGTTTGTTTAAGTTCAAATGACTAAAACAATTTACTCACCTCTCTCGGTTAACTCATTTCCCCCATGTTCCACGATTTTGAAAAAAGTGTAAAAAAAACCACATCTGTTTGTGACTCGTCTCACATGTTGCACATTCGTTACAAATATCAAGCCCACCCACCCAGGAATCCGTGTCTGATATAGCAATGCCAACAAGTTGTCCATACGCTGTGATCAAATTCGTCCACCTTTCCAGAGATGCAAAGCCACACAAACAAGAACAAGTCGCGTAAGGCGAAAATACAATATTTAGTCAAGTAGCTGTCGAACTCACAGAATGAAACTGAACGCAATGCCATTTTTCAGCAAGACCGTATACTCGTAGCATCGTCAGTCCACCGCTCATGGCAAAGGCAGTGAAATTGACAAGAAGAGCGGGGTAGTAGTTGCGCTAAGAAGGATAGCACGCTTTTTTGTACCTCTCTTTGTTTTAACTTTCTGAGCGTGTTTTTAATCCAAACATATCATATCTATATGTTTTTGGAATCAGGAACCGACAAAAAATAAGATGAAAGTGTTTTTAAATTGATTTGGACAATTTAATTTTGATAATAATTTTTATAAATTTAATTTTCAGAGCTTGTTTTTAATCCGAATATAACATATTTATATGTTTTTGGAATCAGCAAATGATGGAGAATAAGATAAACGTAAATTTGGATCGTTTTATAAATTTTTATTTTTTTTTACAATTTTCAGATTTTTAATGACCAAAGTCATTAATTAAATTTTAAGCCACCAAGCTGAAATGCAATACCGAAGTCCGGGCTTCGTCGAAGATTACTTGACCAAAATTTCAACCAATTTGGTTAAAAAATGAGGGCGTGACAATGCCGCCTCAACTTTCACGAAAAGCCGGATATGACGTCATCAAAGACATTTATCAAAAAAATGAAAAAAACGTTCGGGGATTTCATACCCAGGAACTCTCATGTCAAATTTCATAAAGATCGGTCCAGTAGTTTAGTCTGAATCGCTCTACACACACACACACACACACACACACACACGCACACACGCACATACACCACGACCCTCGTTTCGATTCCCCCTCGATGTTAAAATATTTAGTCAAAACTTGACTAAATATAAAAATGGTGTCCAGAGAATGGGACCGTAAGAATTAGACAGGTTTTGGTAAACCCAAGAAGTAAAAGCCTTTCAGTGTGTTCCCGCGATCAGCGCATTGCTTTGTCAAAACTTCGGTACCATCCATCTCGTGCAACGCATCGTGTTCACCACCACAGGCTTTTGTATAGGACAAGTTCACGCTCACACTTGAACATCGACTAAAAATCTGCGGCCTGGTTGATGCTTCCCGTACTGACTGGGACTGTTTGCGGAATAACATTCACAAATCGACACAGGTGTTATGAAGATAGTTGTCTCAAACAAACAATTCTCACTGTACACAGAAAGCTTGACATCTTTGGTAAGCGTTTCCCCGAACATTGCTCTTATTCAACGTAAAAGTTGGGTTTGTTTGGTTGGAAAATGTTCTGTGAGGTCTGCTAGCAGGACGAATTTGACTCGTTAAGCAATATATCTACCGCTGAGTGACAAGATGTAGCGGATAAACACCATGCGGTCTAATATTATGCGTATGGCATTTGCTGTATCTGATCAATTACCTTCCCTTTGACCTATAGGGGCGACCTGATTCCCCCTGCGCTGCCGGGGACTCAGGGTTTCAGCGAATGCGTTGCGGCGGCGGCGGCGGCGGCGGCGGCAGCGTTGGGGTCAAGTAAATGCCAGATGTGTTTTGCGGAAAAGATACAGAACTAGAGGAATACCCGGCTTCGCCGGGGTGAATCGCGAGACAGAGACAGACAGCGTGGCGGTTCATCACAATCACCTCTGCAGGCGAAGTCCTGTCAAACGGGATTGAGAATTTTAGAGCTTATTTCTTAGCCCTATATTATCTGCTGTGGCTTCTCACATGCCAGAACATACAGACAGACAAAAGCCGCTAGACCCCATCACAAACAGAACTCTATAATACATAGGTTTTTGCCTACACACACAAACACACACACACACAGAGAAGCCGTATATATATATGCATATCTGTATCTATAAATATATAGAGATAGGTGAGAGTGTATTTTTCGCGTGGCTATAAATTGATTCGACCTTTTCACTTTGACAGTAAGAACAACTTACGGGTGCAAGGGAAGCGTTCTGGACAGCGCAGTGACATTCTAAAAATAGTCACTCTCAGAAACGGGAATTTGGGGTGAACGGCGCGGAGACAGACAGCGTGGCGGTTCACCACAATCACCTTTGAAAGGCGAAGTCCTGTCAAACGGGATTGAGAATTTTAGAGCTTATTTCTTAGCCCTATATTATCTGCTGTGGCTTCTCACATGCCAGAACATACAGACAGACAAAAGCCGCTAGACCCCATCACAAACAGAACTCTATAATACATAGGTTTTTGCCTACACACACACACACAAACACACACACACACAGAGAAGCCGTATATATATATGCATATCTGTATCTATAAATATATAGAGATAGGTGAGAGTGTATTTTTCGCGTGGCTATAAATTGATTCGACCTTTTCACTTTGACAGTAAGAACAACTTACGGGTGCAAGGGAAGCGTTCTGGACAGCGCAGTGACATTCTAAAAATAAATAGTAACTTACAACTGAACGGGAAAGCCACACGAAGGAAGGGAGATAAACGCCAAACACTGGAGAAGATAAGGAAGAGTTACTTATAATGGTGAAATGAACACAAAAACGAACATGAGTTTAGCGCTGCGCGCTGAGAGCACGTGTTGAAATATCTCATCGATGATATTGTGTCCGGGGTGTAGCTGAATACGGTGTCCAAATTTGAAAAAGAACCACCGAGAACTTTGGCGTTGTGATGTGGTGTAGCGGCTATGGTGTGTCGGTATGGGGGCCCGGGTAAGCTGAGGTGGAACCAAAATAGCTGAGGTGGAACCAAAATCGGTTCCGCGCTGCGCGCTGAGAGCACGTGTTGAAATATCTCATCGACCAGGTTGTGTCCAGGGTGTACCTGAATATGATCACCAAATTTGAAACAGATCCATCGAGAACCTTGGCCGCGCATCGCGCACAGACAGACAGACACACAGACAGACAGACACTAGTCGTATATATATATAGATGAGGAGCTGAATTTAAGAGAGAGAGAGAGAGAGAGAGAGAGAGAGAGAGAGAGAATGTAAAAGAGAGAGAGAGAATGTGAGAGAGAGACAGAGAGATAGAGAGAGAGAGTGTGTGTGTGTGTGTGTGTGTGTGTGTGTGTGTGTGTGTGTGTGTGTGTGTGTGTGTGTGTGGGTGTGTGTGTGTGTGTGTATGTGTGTGTGAGTGGCAAAGAAACAAAGAAACAGCCTGAGAGAGAGAGAGAGAGAGAGAGAGAGAGAGAGAGAGAGAGAGAGAGAGAGAGAGAGAGAGAGAGGCAGAGACCGATACCCTGTTCCACCGGGGGTAACCGGTCATGAGCGGGACTGAGGCTCTACGCGGGACCTGACACGATTGAAGGCACGTTTTGTCAGTGTTCTTGGATTTGTTTGATTTACGTCGGGATTTAAAGTAAGCTACAGATTCCGCGATGCCTTACATTGTTTCTTGATGCATAAAATGTCATAGAGCGGTTCATATGTGTCCGTAAATTACCATCAAAGCTGAACATGTCGGCGATCGAGCGCCGGAAATGGCTGTTCGATGGGTTTTGGAAGTAGAAATGTGCTTTATTTTACAAAATCAGCTCGTATTTGACATCGGTTTGGGATTTTAATGGAAGATGGAGTCATTGAAGATGCAAACAAGTGCTATTTTTGGGGTAGAATATATCGACCGACCCTGTAGACGAGAGGCGGTCAAATGCGAGAGATGATCGTACGCGGGGCTGCCGACCGCGCGAATGGAACAGCAGATTCATAATTTGCTTTGATCAGCAACATACACTGACAGTCTTTTTTCAATCTGAAATGTTTAAATGTAATGATATCAAAGGTTTGTAGCAAAAACTAATGTATTACTATTATTTTTTACTGAATTTCAAACATACATTTACCACCAATTTTTCCTGTTTTTTTCACTTTTTTTGGTGTGATCAGAAAAGCTTACATTTGATAACAAAATATTTGTTTTCTTTTTATTTGAAGTAATGAAACATGTACGATAAAGTTGCTTCTACGTTGTGGAACACTCTTTTGTTTAAAAAAATGTATGTTAAAGTTTTGAAATTAACACTTAAAAATGTACAGTTTCTTGTGACTGTTCACGTCATACTGAGCCAAGGGCTGTCCCTTTTCTTCTTTGCCCAAAGTAATCAAAATCAGACAACCCAGAATGATGCTTCAGAACTACTCCTCGTAACAGGGGGTAGGATGGCAGTCAATGGACACAAGGATTTCATGATTAAAACTATTTTGTGTGTGTCGCAAAATTCACGTCACAAATGTCACAAGAAACAGCACTGCTGTTACTAATTAATTTCTTAATTAATTAATGCAGTCTTAAGCGTCACTGCAAAAAATGCCCTCGTGTGGAGTAGCAATTGATAATGATCAGCAGCATTGAAATTTGTAGTTTCTTTTAATGTTTTGATTACATGTTTGTTGACAGATAAAACATGAATCGAGACAAGGGTGTTGGTGTATGTGTTGACCTGTGTATAGTGATGGGGGACTGGGGGAGACTAAACAGCATGTTTCCACTGTATGTGAAGCGATTTTATGGAAAATATGCCAGTACATCCTGATCCTAACATGTAGTTCAGCTTGCAAGAATGTTTTGTACATTTGATGGTTGTTGCACTTAATTCTAAAGGGGGTATTTTCAGAAATTCAGATACATGTAACATGTTTTAGATTTTACTGGGCTAACATAATCATGCAGGATTGAACATAATATGCCATCATACCTGGTTCCATCTCATTACAAAAGTATCTCTCCATATCCATCCCAGCCTGTACAGATAATGAGAACAACTATTGTTATGCATGTTCAGCGTATGGCTTATTGCATTTGGACTTGCATTTTTTGTAGCACTGGATTGAACCGGGTAGTTACTTTATGTTTGGCATACCACAAAAAATAACAACTCCTTCCTGATCAAACTTTTTAATATCCCACTTTGTTCAAATTAACTTTGTTTAAAATGCAGTAAAAAAAAAATTAAAACATAGTAATTCATTAGTATTTGCTACAAACCTTTGATATCATTACATTCAAACATTTCAGATTGCAATGAAAGCAGCTTTATTTCTCACAAATAAACTATGTGTGGATATTTTAAAAATGTCATCTGACAGGGAGCACCTTTTGGGAGTTGCCCATATGCATGTGTATTTTTGGTTACTCAAATAAGTTTGACAGATTTTATTTGTACATATTATATGTGTAACGTTAAAAGGTATGTTACTTTCAATTATTTTATGTTTTACTCAATCTTGGATTCCATAAATAAATACACATTCCAAACCTGTCTTATTGTTTAGCTTGTGTGTGTAGAATGGTATGTAAGAGAGAGAGAGAGAGAGAGAGAGAGAGAGAGAGAGAGAGAGAGAGAGAGAGAGAGAGAGAGAGAGAGAGACAGAGAGACACAGAGAGAGAGAGACAGAGACAGAGACAGAGAGACAGAGAGAGAGAGAGGGAGAGAGAGAGAGAGAGAGAGAGAGAGAGAGAGAGAGAGAGAGAGTGTGTGTGTGTGTGCATGTTCTGATGATTGTTTAGATTAAAATAATAATTTCTAAAAAAAACAAAGACTGTTAGTGTATGTTACTGATCAAAACAAATTATGAATCTGCTGTCCCATTCGCGGTCGGCAGCCCCGCGTACGATCATCTCTCACATGTGACCGCCTCTCGTCTACAGGGTCGGTCAATATATTCTACCCCCAAAATAGCACTTGTTTGCATCTTCAGTGACTCCATCGTCCATTAAAATCCCAAACCGACGTCAAATACGAGCGGATTTTGTGAAATAAAGCACATTTCTACTTCCAAAACCCATCGAACAGCCATTTCCGGCGCTCGATCGCCGACATGTTCAGCTTTGATGGTAATTTACGGACAAATATGAACCGCTCTATGACATTTTTTGCATCGAGAAACAATGTAAGGCATCGCGGAATCTGTAGCTTACTTTAAATCCCGACGTAAATCAAACAAATCCAAGAAAACTGACAAAACGTGCCTCCAATCGTGTCAGGCCCCGCGTAGAGCCTCGGTCCCGCTTACGACCGGTTATCCCCCGTGTGTTCGTTCTAATTGTAACTACAAGCCCTGCATTAAATCTGACTACAATCCTTGAGTATCCACAAGTCGTCTATAGATCTAAGAATGGACGAAGATGTTTATATAACAAACGGATGCAGAAATGAAAAACTGAAGTCATACCTACACGCAGGCACACAGAGTGTCAACTTTCCAAATATGATCTGGAGACATTTTGGTATAAACATAACCTAAAAAGGACAAACACAAAAAGGAGGATAATATTGTACGACTTTAACGAATGTTTTTCACTGAGAAATGCCTCAGTTCCTTGTGCCCTCTCTGGTTTCTACTACGTTAATGGCTTTTGCAGCACTGTCTTGTTGAACATTTCTTTTTGGCCACAGCTTTCTCACTTGCAATGAAAAACAGCCAACAGCATTTCTATGCATGTTAATGAAGAGTGTCAAGGGCGACCTAGCTTGTAGTCTCAATGTCTCAAACTAGTACAGCGAAAACCCGTGAAGTTTTTCTTCGCTTTTTATCAAAATTAGTGACCCTTTTAGAGTCAGTCTGCGTGAGCTTTTAGAAGTCAGGTCGAGTGAGGCGGCAAGAAAGACGGAGGAGCTGAAGTAAAGGTGATCTTTTGAGCAGGCAAAGCTTTCCCTGTTTCTCTGAAGGAGAGCTAGTGTAGAGTGGCTGTATTGAAAGGAATAGCTGTTACAAGATTTTGATGCACTGAAAAAAAGGACACGGTTTTTATTGGTTCTCTCTGTATCAACAGTTCAAACTCGTGTGACAGGGGAGGCTACCGCTCCTTTCACAGCAGACTCTGCACCCGAGTTGTTGGCCTTTAAAAGTCAACACCAGTGGATTGTAGAATTCTGTTTGTGATGGGGTCTGGTGGTTTCCGATTGTCTGTATGTTCATGGAAACCTTCGGGTTTGCATAACAGTTTTTATAGGGCTAAGAAATTAGCCCTAACATTTTCAATCCTGTTTGATTGCACTTCGCTTCCCGAGGTGATCGTAGTGTTTCGGCACACGGTTACATCTGGCGCTGCGAGCAGGGTGGGACTCGGCATGATATGTTCAGGTAATGGCATAATATGACCACTGAACATTGTCGTGCTGTTCCCATTCTGCGAACTTGGGATGGACAGTGGTCCCCCGGTTCGGAACTTCGGGACGAAGTTCATTTCAAACGGGGGCGATTGTGACAGGGGAGGCTACCGCTCCTTTCACAGCAGACTCTGCACCCGAGTTGTTAGCCTTTAAAAGTCAACACCAGTGGATTGTAGAATTCTGTTTGTGATGGGGTCTGGTGGTTTCCGATTGTCTGTATGTTCATGGAAACCTTCGGGTTTGCATAACAGTTTTTATAGGGCTAAGAAATTAGCCCTAACATTTTCATCGTGATCGTGATCGTAGTGTTTCTGCACTCGGTTACACTCGTTTCGAAAAGATCTGTTTACTCTGCATTACATATCTCCAATGTTGCATGCTTGACTTTTGAAATTAGAAGACTTTTCAAGCAGCAAAACGCGTTTTTATACACAACATTAACACCCTGCAATGTAATTTCTACCTGAGTTTTCCTCCGTTCATCTGATCTCGTCTAGAAATCATTGCGAAATACTACCTGCAATGAGTTCCCATAGAAAAGCATTGTTAACAAATTATTGTAACAATTAACAGGTTAATTCAAAAAAGTTTTAAAGTATCTCTTATATGTTACAATATCTAGTGTGTAAGCGGGTGTTTGTTAAGTTCTTTACAATTTAAGTTTAAAATACTGTGATTGTCATTGTGATTGAGCTTCATGTTAATTTCATGTGATGGATAGAGATAGTTGTCTTTTTATTGTTACAAAATTCAGGCAGACAATTGAATAGCTTACTTCACCCTAACCCCATCTGGAACAATCAATAACACTTTACATTTCATTGACTTTTTATATAAAATATGCGCTGAACAGATCAATCTTAACTACAATTTCTTCATCTTGTCTTTCTCTGTTTTTGTTTTTGTCATTTGTTTGGCACAATGTTTTGCTGGCTTCTTTGGCAATACTCAACATTTGTTTCTTCTTTCAAAGTAATGAATCAATCTCTGTCCAGTTTTCAGAATCGGGGGGAAAACAGCTTCAACATGCTCGAAGATTAAATTGGTTTTTTTGTTCTGTGTTTTTTTTTTTCTGTCTGTGATCATGTCTTTCCGTCACAGGCCACTTTTCTTCGTTTCTTCTTTTGAAAGATACAATTTGATTAAATAGTGCACAAACATAAGAGCAAATCACACACAAACACACGTACGCACGGACGCACGCACGCACGCACAAGCACGCACACACGTACACACACACGAACACACGCACACACATCCCCGGCCCTCCGTGCACACACAAACACACATCCGCCCCTCCCCCACACTCACACACACACATACACAAACACACACAGTATCGACTTACACATTTCACTTCAGAGTCAGCTCTACACAAATTGAACTCCAAATCGCTTCTTTTTCACTTTCCGCTTTCTGCGTTTTCCCCCTTTTTGGAAGCGTTTTGGAAAAAATCGCAGTATTATCATTCCTACGGCTATTTACCAAATGTCAGGGGACGGTTTGGAAAACAACGAAAGGGGGTTTAGGTAATTGTGTGCGGCTGTACGAGCGGAGAAGAAAACAAGTCGCGTGAAGTGATATAAAAACATTTAGTCAAGCTGTCGGCATCAAAGTTACAGATTAACACACAAAAACAGACATCGTCGAGACCATATTAAGATAGTCTCGGCTAACCACACCAAAAAACCGAGACGGGTCACGCTCGTTCTTACTTAACCCTATTTTTTCGTGGGGAATACGATCCAATAATTTTTTAATTGGTGAAAATTCGATTTTAATGACAACTTTAATGAACAAACTAATAAAGTAATGTTTACGCTGCGGAGCTGAAATTCAATCCCATAGTCCGGACTTCGTCAAAGATTGCTTGACTAAAATTTCAATCAATTTGATTGCAAAATGAGGGCGTAACAGTGCGGCCTCAACTTTCACAAAAAGCCGGATATGACGTCATCAAAGAAAGTTATCGAAAACATGAAAAACACGTCCGGGGATATCATACCCTCAGGAACTCTCATGTGAAATTTCATGAAGATCGGTCCAGTAGTTTTCTCTGAATCGCTCTACACACACACACACACACACACACACACACACACACACACACACACACACACACATACACACACACACACACACACACACACACACACACACACACACACACACACACACACCACGACCCTAGTCTCGATTCCCCGTCTATGTTAAAACATTTAGTCAAAACTTGACTAAATGTAAAGAATGCTGATCTCAAAGACAGCAGCTTTGATGTTTTCTCTTGTGGCTCTGCCAGCAGATCAACACTGTAAGCCAATACAGTGTTTGTGCTGTTTACCGTCAATTTTCGGTATTTAACTAGTTTTTGTGAGTCAAAATACCAGAAAACAAACCCGCAACCGGTCCGTCCTGCCGGTTTGACTGCATGTGCCAGTTTTCGTATCTAAATAAGCTGTTGTTATCTTATGACACGTTACTTGGACGCGTAAATGTGCTGACTAGGTTTTGCATGTATGCTCTTGTTGTTTAAGTGTCACAGGCTTATAAAACACCCCGCACGATCACAAGTTCTTTCTCCGTCTGTTCGTTCTGTTATGCCGTCGTTTGTCCCTTCCACAGGCAATAAACCCCCGACAGACTTACGTTTATATTTCCAAACGTCTATATTTTCTTATAAAAAAAAAGGTTCAGTAGAGCCCACTATACACTGCCGCCATGATAGCTTGAATCGACTGATCAGTGTCTACGTGCGTGTTTGCCTCACAGTTTTGAAGGGGTGCAACCGTTCCACCGTCCATAAACCCTCCGACTGAGTTATTTCCAAACATCGTCTATTTTCTTCCAAAAAAGGTTCATTAGAGCTCACTATACACTGCCGCCATGATAGCTTGAATCGACTGATCAGTGTCTACGTGTGTTTGCCTCACAGTTTTGAAGGGGTGCAACCGTTCCACAGGCAATAAACCCCCCGACAGAGTTATTTCCAAACATCGTCGATTCTGAGAAAGACACGATGGTGCGAGGCGCCCCTCCAATCGGTCACGGAGGCAGATCAAGAGGAGATCCCACGGGCGCCAATGACTAATCAATACACTCTACTCTGGGGTAGATATGTTTATGTGCACAGCAATTCTCAGCCAAACAACTCCAAATGCGCTAAAAGAAATGTGCAGGATGTGCCTGAGAGCAGTTGCGTAAAGCCTGCTGGCACCACAAGAAACTCCGCGCTTAGAAATCCAAAGAAACTGGGTTGAATACTGGAGGATATATATGTGTTGTAACAAGGTCTCATAAAACCTTGAGTTTAATACCTAAACAAACCCTTGGCTAAAATATCAAAAGCAAACTTTTTGCTCAGAAATCCACATGCATTTTCATGAATAACCCTCCCCCCCCCACACACACACACAAAGGCATAGATCATACATTTTGTAACATTCCACAGAAACTGTGTTGAATACAGGAGGATATATGTTGTTACAAGGTCTCATAAAACCTTGAATTTGATACCTAAACAAACCCTTGGCTAAAATGAAAATAAAAAGCAAACTGTGCGCGCAGACATCTTAAGGAACTATTTTGAATATCCAAGAAGTCCAAAGAAAATGGCATAAAACACTGGAGGATATGCTATAACACGGTCTCTTAAAACCTTCAGACTGATACCAAAACAAACCCTTGGATAAAATATCAAAAGCAAGCTTTGCGCTCAGAAATCCAAAGAAACTTGCACGGATACTAGTGTTTATGTCGTAATACGATCTCATAAAACGTCGCGGCCGATACCAAAACAAACTCTTGGCCAAGAAATCAAAAGAAATGGACATGGAAATTGCATACGGTTTTATTTGAACATTAGTATGTAAAGCCTTTTAGTGGCAAATCTTTTAAACGAAACTCTGGGCTTAGCAATAGCAGCTGGGCAATGAAAGAAGCAACAGAAGAATCGCCTCAAAACTCATCCACAAAACCTTTTGACATCTGAATCGTTTGAAAGAAAAACCGCACAGAAAAATAGTCAAGGTTTGCACATAAACCAGAAAGTTTCAGTAACTTTACTCTTCGGTCGAACATTCAAGGTAGATGGAAATCAACGTGATACGCACACGATCTACAGTAAAAACAAAAACTGCGCTAATTTGTTTGGGTTTAATTGTCTTGTGAATACATATAAAAAGAACTGTTGATTTTATTCTGGAGACATAAAACACCGAATTTAACGACAAGCAACACCTGGGGACCTTCATTCCTCATGCATCAAATTACAATCTCACAAACTTTTGTGATTTGGGGTTTTCTCTAAAAGGTTCCGTCCTTCGCACGCAATTAAGCGATCGCCTGCACCATCTAAGATATGTTAATGATTTTACATGGAATCAGAACATCCATCCACTTGGACATATGCCAAAAATCAACAGCCGGGCTGTTTCCTGTGCTTGGGATTTTGTGTGTGTTTAATTAATTTTGGTCACGTGATATAAGCATTTGTTTGAGTGCGTGTCCTAGCTGTGTGTTTTGAACTGTTCATGCGAAGAAAATCTGAATAAAATTTTGTTTAAACCAATTAATGTTGCGAATTGACACAGGTGTCAATTAACATTAATTCGGAGGGAAATTCATTTTAATCAGAAAGTAGTCACATTGTTGATTTTTGGTATGCCTCCAAGAGGAAGGATGTTCTTATCAGAACCATGGGTAGATTTGTGATGGTGTACGCAAGTGCATGTACACAAAAGGTAAGATACATATACCTCTGACTTGGAATATCTTTTGTTCGTGGCTTAAAGGGACTGTCTTCATTATCGATAGCGAATTAACTGTACAACACCTTTTTGAAGCGCACAGTGCCCTTTAAAGGAGCAATGCTTCCCGTGAACACGGTTCTGCTCAGTCACTATCTCACATCTGCACGGGCTTTTCTACATGGGATATGAACATCCTTAAACTTGAATACACACTTAAAACGTCCACAGCCTGGCATTCTCCTGTGCACAGTTAAAATGTGTAGCTGATTTCATTGAGTAAGTCACACTTGTGTCCGTCATTCTTTCTTTATTTGGTGTTTAACGTCGTTTTCAACCGTTCAAGGTTATATCGCGACGGGGAAAGGGGGGGGGGGGGGGGATGGGATAGAGCCACTTGTTAAAGGCACAGTAAGCCTCCCGTAACCCATCACAGAGCTCCCCGAGCGTCTACATACAGTACAAGCATACTTCCATTTAAACGCTCACCGAACGGGAACATCCTGGCTGGTTTCTGTCGAGCGTGAGAAATTTTCAAAGAATTTATTTTCGTGGAGTTGGCCCTTTACAACAATGGCGCCTCGTTTTGGTGCTGGACGGCTGTTATGAATATCCCGAAAATCACGCCCGGACAGTAAGCCTCCCGTAAACCATCACAGACACTGTCAGGCTTTTACACACAGTAAAAACACCCTTCCATTTGAACGCTCACCAAACGGGAACATCCTAGGTGCCCTACGTAAAGAGCGAGCAATTTTTAAAGAATTAATTTTGCAGATTGTCTCGAACACTTTTTGGGCCCATCCTGAACTCAGGTCAAAAATGAGTTACTTGCCTTAAACTGGCGATAGCCGTGGATCGATGATTATCAGAATGTTTTTGGACCGTGGTGCGATTTTGCGCTAGACCTAACTTTTAAAATCTAAATAATAAATTGACAGCTTGTTACACAAACATTATTTAATCATAAAAGAATTCTTTTTTCATCAAGACAAGATCAGTACAATTCGAAGTTGTGAAAGTCAGTGAAAAAAGAAAAGCCCGGAAGCAGGGTCACGCAAGGGTCGTAGCAGACGACGGTTTATGCGGCATATCGCCGTTCCTCTCGCTAGAGTTCTTGTGAACCACAGCCGTTTGTTTCGTGCATAAAAACGTGCTATTGTAGATAAGCTCACATTGAGTCGCATTCAAATGACTAACTGACGACTACATTGTGAAAAAGGGAAACTGGATCACACGGGTTCACGATGGCTCAGGGGTAAGATAAACCACGCAAAAATAAATTCTTTGAAAATTGTTCGCTCTTTACGGAGGGCACCTAGGATGTTCTCAATCGGTGAGTGTTTAAATGAAAGGGTGTTTGTACTGTGTGTAAAAGCCTGACCGTATCTGTGATGGTTTACGGGAGGCTTACTGTGCCTTTAATTGTTTCTTGTTCACAAAAGCACTAATCAAAAAATTTGCTCCAGGGGCTTGCAACGTAGTACAATATATGACCTTACTGGGAGAATACAAGTTTCCAGTACAAAGGACTTAACATTTCTTACATACTGCTTGACTAAAATCTTTACAAACATTGACTATATTCTATACAAGAAACACTTAACAAGGGTAAAAGGAGAAACAGAATCCGTTAGTCGCCTCTTACGACATGCTGGGGAGCATCGGGTAAATTCTTCCCCTTATGTATAACATTTCATCTCACACGGCATCACTGCAGAGCGCCTAGAACTGTACCCACGGAATATGCGCGATATAAGCCTCATTGATTGATTGATTGATTAACCCGCGGGGGGGGGGGGGGGGGGGGGGGGGGGGAGTGTCCGTCATGATTTAATCCTTAAAAAGAGCAAACTCTGCAGAGAAAGCACCCATGCTGTAGGTTTTTCTGGTATGCCTCCAAGTAGAGGGACGGGCGTATCAGCCAATGTAAAAGCCAGGCCAGATCTATGATGTTGACTAGATCTAGTTACATTTAAATGGTTGTGCCTTTAAATAGGACAAGGCTAGCGACTGTTGATTAGGCCACAAAAAAAAATAGGTCTGTTTACGGTAACATAGGCCCAAAAAATAGGGTCGGTAGGTCGGGATTTTTTTTTTTTTTTTTTTTTTTTTCAAAAAACCATATTTTTACGTTATTTTGCCAAAAAAACAAGATTTTTTTTTTTTTTTCCCAAATGCCAAAAAAAAGTCTAGGGTCGCGCGAAAAAAATAGGGTCGGTCGGGTTACCGTAAACAGACCTATTTTTTTTTTTGGCCTTATGCCTTCAAGTGAAGGAACGGGCTTATCCAATGTAAAAGCCAGGCCAGATCTAACATGTTGACTTTAATAATTCACATGGCAATGATTGTGCCTTTAAATAGGACAAGGATAACGACTGAACAACAGCATTACGACGGAAAATCCTACACCTATAATTCTTCTCTTCCACACTTTCTGTGCTAAAAGTGATAGTTGTGAGAATTGGTGGCCGAGACAGACAGACTGGATGAGTAACGATCGAGATTTGACACGATAAGGAACGAGAGGTGGGCGATATTTGTGGGAATTATGACATGGGGAAGGGGGCGTAGCTGGGTGAGAAAAGAGAGAGAAAAGGCCGGGAAGTGAGAGAGAGACATAGAGAGAGAGAGAGAGAGAGAGAGAGAGAGAGAGAGAGAGAGAGAGAGAGAGAGAGAGAGAGAGAGATGCAGACAGACAGGCGGAGATAGCGTCAGGTTTTTTGGGGGTAGGGGGTTGGCAACACCATTAGTACAGTTACATTCGCTAGAAAGCGACAAAAGGTTCTGACGTGACGTGAGCGAGAGAGAGAGAGAGAGAGAGAGAGAGAGAGAGAGAGAGAGAGAGAGAGAGAGAGAGAAAGACAGAGAGACAGAGAGACAGAGAGAGACAGAGAAAGAGACAGAGACAGAGAGTGAGAGAGAGAGAGAGAAAAGTGTGTGTGTGTAAGTCTGTGTGTGTGTGAATGCGTGCGCGCGTGTGTGTGTGTGTGTGTGTGTGTGTGTGTATGTATGTGTGTGTGTGTGTGTGTGTGTGTGTGTGCAAGGACGGATCCAGGATCTTAAGGAAGGGGGGGCTCACCCAAACTTTTTTGCACAAACTTGAATTGAGGGCCCAAAGCGCCCTTATTGAGGGCGCGAAGCGCCCGAAAATGCTAAGGGGGTTCGGGGGCATGCCCCCCCGGAAATTTTGTTTTTCAAGGCAGCAAAATGCTGCAATCTAGGGCCACCTGAGCTCAGAAACTGTCATTTAATCTCTATCTCTCTCTCTCTCTCTCTCTCTCTCTCTCTCTCTCTCTCTCTCTCTCTCTCTCTCTCTCTCTCTCTCTCTCTCTCTTATTCTATTTTTTTCCCCTGAAGGGGGGGCCCGGGCCCCCTTCGCCCCCTCCTAAATCCGCCACTGTGTGTGTGTGTGTGTGTATGTGTGTGTGTAAGTGTGTGTGTCAACGGTTAGTCTGTGCGTGTATGCGTGCGTGCGTGCGTGTGTGTGTGTGTTTGTGTGTGTGTGTGTGTGTGTGTGTGTGAAACAGTAACAGAGACAGACAGACAAAGAGACAGGGTCGTCCTTTGAGAGGGAGGGAGGGGGGGGGGAGGGAGGAGGGGGAGCAAACAAACCACAAAAGAAAAAGAAATGGGAGAGGTGGCAGGTCAGGAAGTGACAATCGGGTTGACAGGATACACGTGGGACACAGGGCAGCAATTTGTAGTTTTATCAACCCTTCGTCATCCCTCCTCTAACTCTCCGATTGCTCCCGCACTGCCCTAATTCCGTCCTCTTATTTTGCTGCAAATTGTGGGATTTGCTCTCTGTCACTGCACTCTCTTCTCCCTTTACATCACGTTTACCCCTCTCTCTCTCTCTCGTGGGCGTGGGCGCACACGTGCGTGCGCACACACATACTCACACACACACACACATATACAAACGTGCGCACCCGCGCACACACTTACACACACACTATCATACACACACACACACCAACACACACGTGCGTACACACACGCACGCACACACACACACACACACACACACACACACACACACACACACACACACGTGCGTACACATACATACACACACACACACACACGCACGCACGCACGCACACACGCACGCACACCTACACCTACACACACACACACACACACACACACACGCACAAACACACACGCACACACACACACACACACACAAATAATGATATCTCTCTCTCTCTCTCTCTCTCTCTCTCTCTCTCTCTCTCTCTCTCTCTCTCTCTCCATGCACTTTTTTATTGTGCAGAATCAGAGTTGTGGCTAGAATTGATTGTCTTAGGCAAATGTTCCGAAATATCAATACATTTTTCGGCAATTTATTGAAGTTTTTAACAGTCACCTTTTCCTCACCCCAAGATTTTTCCGATTTGTAATAAGTTAAGAAGTTTCGCCAATCCCTGCACAATGTGAAACTTTTAACGTAACCAGCTGCGCGGTCACCTCGAACCTTACACTTTGGTAAAAAAAAAAAGAACAAGAGAGAGAGAGCGTCAGAAAACAAAAACAGAGGAATCTTGAAAAGGGGGGAGACTATTACTATTAGAGAGCCATTCACAAAGACAAAAGCAGAATTGAACAGACAGACGAACAGTTCGACAGACGAACAGCTCGACTGACCACATCCGTGACACAAGACAACCAGAAACTTAGTTAAACACACGGACAAACATTACCTCAACTACCAGTCAGCTTCGACTGACCACAACCGTAACACAAGTCACTACAAAACTTATTAGACAATCCAGCAAAACCTCACCTAACAATCAGCTGAATCAGCGAAGACATCTCGCGCACACTTCGTCAACATTGATCATAAAACCTCAGCCGTCCAGTCACACCGGCTTGAACCAACATCCCTGCAGACAGATGCTGACAAGGTGCAAATCCTCCACCATCGATTCACACTTTCCTCCGAACAACCGATAAAGAAAAGTATGCTGCATCTATACACTTCCTGGCAGACAGAATGCTGACAAGGCGGAAAATCCTTCTCTGTCGATTCACACCTCTGTACGAAAGACCGATTGAGAAAAGTAATGCGTGGCTATCAGTCGAGCCAACGTCCTAGCTGACAGCTAGATGCTCACAGGGCGGGAAGTCCTCCGCCATCTATTCACACTTCTGTACAAAAATACGATAAAGTAAAGTATGCTGCGGCTGCGACGTCCTCGCATCAAGTTCAGATGCTGGCGAGGTGGTAATCCTTTGCAATGAACATACAACGTACACCACTGTACGAAAAGCCGATTAAAAAAAGTTCTACAACTATTAATGGAGTCAACGTCCTTGGCTGACAGATGCTACCAAAGCGTAAAACCTCCGCCATCGATTTTACACTATTGAATAAAGAAAGGTATTCTGCGTCCGCCAGTTGAGCCGGAGAACGTCTAATTGACATTCGGAATAATTATATGCAAACCTTGAACTGCATGAAGCATTTAAGAGAAAATGCAAAAAGTGCTTTTTTTCCCACGAGCTTGCTTTGCGGTTATGTCGTAACACTGAATCTGTCTGTCTGTCCACGACTCGTAGAAAGACTATTTGGTCGATGTACGTGTGATTGTTTTGTTTTGTCAAAATATAAACCTGTTTTTGATTGAATTAATTTTGTTGTTTGCCTTTTTTTTTCTTCTCACAAGAGAAGAGAGCTGCTTTTACTTTTTTCAGCGGAATCTCCCGACATGATGTCTTGTGTGGTCAACAGAAATTCGCAGAATTAAGCACGATTTTACTTTTATTGATGACTGTTTGTGCAAGGTCCTCGCTTTGTGGTGGTCCTGTGCGCGTTTGAAACTTTGTGTTTGATCATGAAAACGCACTTTTACATTCAAGTATAAGCTTTTGTTCAGTGCAATTGACTTTGTGACTTCTGTGCTGGTGGAAAGAGACAGGTCATCACATTTTGAGAGTCCTTTAAGCATTTGAAAATGTGTGTTGGGCCATTAAAAAGCGTGGTTTGCCTTAAATAATGCTCTTGCCCAGTACAAGCTTGATCTATTTTATTTGCACGCACTTGATATCAGAACAAGAACGGCTTCCATTTCATCGTCTAAACTACATTCGTGTACACTACATTGGGGTGTGCACGTTAAAGATCCCACGATTGACAAAAGGGTCTTTCCTGGCAAAATTGTATAGGCATAGATAAAAATGTCCACCAAATACCCGTTTGACTTGGAATAAAGGCCGTGAAAGGTGAATGCTCGCCTAATAGGCTACTGAGCTTCACTGGCCGATGTGAATGCGTTATATATTGTGTGTACAAAATGTCTGTTTGTCTGTCTGTCTGTAAAAAATTCCATTTCAAACGGCAGAAATTAATATGTAAGCGCCTAGGGCTATATCTAGATTAGGCGCATAAAAATGATCACAATAATAATAATAATAATAAACTGCCACCCATCACCCACGCGGTCATCAGAAGGACAGGACTCGGATATAACGTCACTGTCGCTGATTTTAGAGAGAATTTAGGAACTTTCATTGACCGATGCTAAACAGTGCTGATCGTTATCGATTCGTTCATCTGAAAAATGGTGGTGACGTTTGAGACTTAGAGAAAGTGTGAAGCTTCAATTTTGAATGTCATAATTATATCATCACTACAAAAAAATAAAAAATAAAAAAAATAAAACTGCACACCCTAATGTGTTTCAGTAGTGGTCAATGTTCAGATTCATGTTTTATGTTAGGTCTTCTGTGCAGACCCAGAGACGGTATCCATCTCCCACCCCCGTGTCACCACAGTGTCACGTAAAAGACCTCGGTCATTCTGCCATAAGTGCAGATGGCTGATACATGTACCACCCAAACACGCACACACTTGTGTATCTCATCTAAAGTCGGGTACATGCCCCTAATGGCTTTGCCGTGAGGGCGTAAAACTTGAATTTCTCAGGTCTTCGGCAAAAGAAAACACTTTGGGCCAGAATACATACATCCTTGCTGTAAGTCAAAACGTTATGACACACATGATGACAGCGCCTCTCGATCTGCAGAAAAGTGTTTAAGGAAACCCACTGTTTGCATGAACTTTACTTGACGCCAGAAGACAAACACACACTTTCGTAGTTCTAGTCAGCACGGATTGATTTTGTACAACATGCCCACAGCGGTATACATCAATTTGAGAGATGAATACAGACTACTGGGTGCACCAAGAGAACCGTAAACTCTCACTGAGAATGACGTAGTTCATGGACTACGAAATAGTTCAGGAGGTCACACGACTACAATTATGGCATGACACGTTGCGGTCACGACATTACTCGTGTCATAAAAAGGATAGTGCTGTAAGCCACAGACGATGGATGTTTTGTGTGTTAAAGGTGCTGTGGCGTTTGTTTTTTTCGACAATGAACCATCTATTCATTCATTGCGTGTGCAACTCTTCAAAATAATATTTCATTAAACATTTCAAATCCATATTTGTGCGCCAAAAACAAAAACCAACCACGTCACGTCGTCTTTGATTCATTAAAAAAAAAAACACACAAAAACACCCGTTAAAACAAAACAAAACAAAAGAGTCGACCCATCTTGTGTCTTCGCACAAACTACCAGCGCAAAACAACACACGTTTGAACGCACAAACACCGAACGCTAACTGCATGAGGCCAAAACAATACACAACAAACACACAAACCCGTTATTTGGTCTTTCAAGCCTTCTTGCCATATTTACCAGCTGACAAGCTCCATATTGTTGATTCTCAAAAGTCCTTGAAATTCGCGGGAGTGTTATTTAAAAATAATAGTTTCAAGGTTAAATTTGCCAGATACCTTCTCCAAATTGGCGTCTTCACTTTTATACCTTTAACGTTTTTCGTCTGCTAAGTGCTTTTAGCCTTTTGGGCTTTCGTTCGAAACCAGAAACCTGGTAATCAGCTAGGAAACTGTATGTCGAAGAGTCCTCATACTTTTGACTAAAATTGTAGGTGTGTCGTTGAGATATGTCTCTAAAACTGTGTCTAAAAGGGTACCTTCACTTTTGTCCAAATAAGTAGGTGCGTTGTACAGCTGTCACGGAGACCTGTTGAAGTATTCACTTTAGTTTACCACTCAGACTGTTCAAGAGGAACAGAAATGGCTAGGTGCCACAAGCCAAATGAAAGACTCGCGGTTCTCACGGTATTTAAAGGCAGGGTTTTGCCTGGGAGAAAAGGGCAATGGGACATTTGTCCCCCTCAACCACTGAAAATCCGATGGGACATAGTCAAAGGCAAGAAGCGCCTGAGAGGCCTGTATGCGTTTTGCTCAAAGATGCAAAATGGTGCAATATGGTGCCATCTGAGAATTAACCGTTATAATCGTGTCATATTAACCGTTATAATCGTGTCATCTGTCACTCTGTGTGTGTGTGTGTGTGTGTGTGTGTGTGTGTGTGTGTGTGTGTGTGTGTGTGTGTGTGTGTGTGTGTGTGTGTGTGTGTGTGTGTATGTGTGTGTGTGTGTCAGTGTAATCCGATGTAAAGTGTACATTTGGTGGCGCAGTGGTACGTAATCTCAATGCGCCCTTTGACGCACTGAAGGGAATTGTGATGGGACATTTTCAGATTTCATGCGCGCTAGTAAATGAAACCCTGTAAAGACACATCCTTTCTCTTGTTCGCGATTCGGCTCACCATCTCAAACAGAGAACCTGTATCACCCAGCTCCATTGTCGACCCACAATGCCTTTACAAACCAAATATCAGCCACTAACCCTCTCACGTAGCGGACTGACGAACTTCAGATAAATGTCCATTTCAAACTTCCCCGTTCTGTTTCATTTTGACTCTGTATGTTTCACGTGTTTATTTTTGTTTACGGACGGCGTCGTGTTGTACATTTATCCTTTTGTCTTCTCTGATAGAAAATGCTATAGGTTCAAATAACAAACCTTGCTTGTATTTGAATTCTAATCTCTTCGCCATCTGATTCTGTCAGACTTTTGTGCAACACATGATCGCGCCTTATTCGCGCAGATGCATCTCAGTCTTGTCTCATGCTTAGAATAAATTTGTGTTCAATCATCAGTCTTTTAATACGATATGAATGCTGGGTTGAAACAAAATTATAACTCTGTTTTGAACAAAGTTCTCACAAAAACCCACATGCACAGATTCATCTTGAGACTGGCATTACAAAAATACTGTGATTTTTCACTGCATCTTCCTTAAAGTTAAATTTCTCAGAAGGAGGAGAAACCGGAGAATGAGGGAGAGGAAGATAGATCATGCAAGAATGTCACGAAAGGGCAGAGAACGAGGGGTAAAGAAACAACACAGTAGAGAGGGGGTCGGGGGGGGGGGGGGGGGGCTGGAGAAGGTAGAAAGAGTGTGAGTGAAAAGAGAGAGAGGGAGAGAGTTTAAGAACGGACAGACGGTCAGACAGACAGGTAGACAGAATATAGTTTGTCACACACACACACACACACACACACACACACACGCACACACACACACACACCCCACACACACACACACACACGCGCGCGCGCGCACACACATACACAAACACACGCACACACACACACACACACACACACACACACACACACACACACAAACACACATACTCCATCACCCTACCAAGCACCACCACCATACACAAACGATACAAAAGTATTTGCAACTTTAACGATAGCGTGCCCCTTCTCACCACAAGCCAACACTGCACCCCCCCCCCCCCCCCCCCCTTGACGCAAACTGTCCTTTTCATGACACGAGGAATGTCGTGACCGCAGCGCGTCATCTGATTATCATAATTGTTTAATAAACCATCGCTTGACCTCCTGAACTACTTCGCATTCCACGAGAGTCAATAGTTCTCCGAGTGCTTTTTCAGATGCTGTATTCAATGCCCAGAAGCGCGCTCACAAAGACGAACCGTGGAGATCATTAATAACACTAAGAGGTGGGAGGACACTTTCGACTACCTGACAAATAATCAAATTATAGTCATGCAGCTACCCGAGAAGTTGGGTCTAAGTAATCCGAGACTTCAGAAGCGTCTGTATGTCTGTCTATCTGTCTGTCTGTCTGTCCCTCTCTGTCTGTCTGTCTGTCTGTCTGTCTGTCTGTCTGTCTCTCTCTCTCTCTCTCTCTCTCTCTCTCTCTCTCTCTCTCTCTCTCTCTCTCTCTTTATCCTTGCCCCGTGTTTGTCAACTTTTTTTATTTTTTTATTTTTTATTTCTTACGTTTTGTCATAGACCTAAATATAGGTCCTTGGTTCTGTCTTCCTAGAAATTGTGTCTCAGTAATCCGAAACGTAATCGACGTCTTACAACACCCTTTTTATTTTGTTTAATTTTATTCCTTCCTGTCGTTCTACCTTTTTGGTTTTATTACTTAATGTTTTTCCTTTCTTTTTGTTTTTTTTGTTCTCCTCTCTTTTTTTGTGTGTGCGTTGTATTCTTGTACAGCTGTCAATTATCTATGACGTATATACCCGAGGCCTCCAAGGCATTACATTTTTTAAAGTTTTCATTGGATGGTGGTCATTCAGATTATGTGTCGATTAATAAAGCAAAAGTCAGTGTCCAATACAAGTTTTGTGTCAAGCAAAGTTCGCCTAAAGTTAGCAGGTTTAGGCAATATTTTGTGTATTCAGACTCATCCTCCCTGTCGGTCCTGATGTTTTGACTCATAACAGAGATGTTTAAATGGTCAAAACTTGCCCGACATGATTGTTATTCTTATGGCGAAGAGCGCAAGTAAAATATGATTTTCGAAATCACACCAGTGAAGTCTTGTGGGAAACAACCATATGTGTTAATAAATTTGGCGAAGGATACGATTCAGAAAGAGTAAATGGCGCAAAAAATCGGAGTTTTATTCACCATTTGTGTACGTCTCAGCCACTATTTGTCCTAAGGCCGAGTCTCCCTGAGTACATGTGCATACGACCGAAGATCAGCTGTCGTTCTGTCCCCAGGAATAATCAGCAAACGAAATGCCAGTACCCAAAGGCAAGGGGCCTTTCATTATAATAATAATACTAATGGTGTGTAGTAAATTCAAGGTTCATGTTCTTCTTCAATTATTTTCGAGATGTAGTGAACCCCTTGCTTGTGTCTTAACATAATTATATTCATTCCATCTGACAGACAAACTAAGCTAGCATGCACTGTGTTACAAAGAAAGTTGAAATAATTCACTTCTCCAGTTAATCAATGAGATCGTAATAATGTTTCAAGACCTAAACTGTTTTAGAAACGGAGGTCCTAAGGTTTGAAACTAAGTTCTTCAAAAAAGATAAAATAAAGACACATTTTCAAACTGCATGAACATAATATACTCTGAGAAACCAAGGCCCTGGGAGGGTACGGGGCTTAAACAAACAGGAGAAAAGGTGATTACTGTATATTAAACGGGAAAAGTGAGTGTCTAAAACGAGCTCTCAATTCTATCAGATCATACACTGTATCAAAGATTTTGGATCTGAGGCACAGAAACTAAACCCACCTTATTAGATGCGATTCGTAGTTCGAGCTCCTCGTTCAGAACACATAATCTCGAAGCGGCTATAGCGCTATCCAATCAACTGAAGAAAATGCGGGAACACAAGCCGGTAAGGTAACGCCGCTCCGGCTGCTCAGTCAAATGTGCGAAGCATCGTATTTCCCTCCAGCTCACAGATTAACTCTAATTCTGCAAAAGAAAAAATCAAATCAAAACATTAGGGTTGGTAATTCCAGTCTGCGGAATGCGATTATGGTGCATACATTGCAAAACGATAAGGATAGAAGTGTACAATATGGTTGAAAACGACTGTTTCTTTTTTGATATATATATATACAAAATATGCTCACAAATGCAGCCAAACATCAGCCGCAGAACTACAGTTTGAAAATTCTATTCGCTCATTCACAGCAAACGAAACGGTTAACGCTGTGGAACGGATGGAAGTCAAAACACGGTCAAAAGAATGCAAACTTGTACGTCTAGTCTGTCTCGACTCCGGTATGCTGAAATCCAAAGAAATCCTCGTATTCATGCATATCCCTCTCCATTTCGTCCTGCCCCGCCCCCCCCCCCCCCCCCCTGTTCTCCACCTCTCTCTCAATGTTTCCCCTGACAGTACAGAAACATTAGCATGATAGGCCCTTCACCGGCCAGTCCGGTCAGCTTAGGAAGGCCGGAGGACATAGGGATTAGTCTCAGCTTGAGCTGTCAAGAGGCGATGTAAACGTCCATCGTGATGACCCGTTTTAATTTTTCATGAGCCGGACACTGTCCAGTGTTTGCATGAAGCTCCTAGACGGCAGTGGGGAAAAAAATTGGGCCGCGGTTGTGCTGACTACCCGCCCGTCTCAACGCGCCACAATAGGTACACAGTTCGTTATTTTGGGGTTTGGACCAGAGATATTACAGGAATCTCTAACCTGTGCAACAGTTATAGTTTCGAATGTTAGATTCTTCCTTGCAAAGTGTTGCGGAACGGAAGTCTTCACTGTAAATGAATGTTAATTTCTTGTATGTAAGTAAATGGAAATAAAACATTTCTTAAACCAAGACTACACTGAAGGCTATAATTCTCGGTGTATGCGCCACATCCTCCTCGCCGTTGGTGATTTCATTTATTTAGCAGTCACATATATAGGTGTCACTTTTCAAATCAATTCAACTACAAACCCCCATTCTGCACATGTTGATTTGGCCATGTTTTAAGTCGAAGGATATCGTTTTCATACCCCCCGCGGGTTAGGGGGAAGAATTTACCCGATGCTCCCCAGTAAGAGGCGACTAACGGATTCTGTTTCTCCTTTTACCCTTGTTAAGTGTTTCTTGTATAGAATATAGTCAATGTTTGTAAAGATTTTAGTCAAGCAGTATGTAAGAAATGCTAAGTCCTTTGTACTGGAAACTTGCATTCTCCCAGTAAGGTCATATATTGTACTACGTTGCGGGCCCATGGAGCAAGTTTTTGATTAGTGCTTTTGTGAACAAGAAACAATTAACAAGTGGCTCTATCCCACCCCCCCCCCCCCCCTTTCCCCGTCGCGATATAACCTTGAACGGTTGAAAACGACGTTAAACGCCAAATAAAGAAAGAAAGAAATCGTTTTCATTG
Source organism: Littorina saxatilis (assembly GCF_037325665.1). Taxonomy (NCBI): domain Eukaryota; kingdom Metazoa; phylum Mollusca; class Gastropoda; order Littorinimorpha; family Littorinidae; genus Littorina; species Littorina saxatilis. The sequence continues at coordinate 33,529,614 of NC_090246.1, forward strand.
TATTAGCCTGAACGAATATGGAATGGTGAACATGATTCTGAAAAGGAATACATTTACGTATATAATTTTATATATACGTACCTTTAAAGAAATAGGCTGATAATTGTACTGTACACAACTTTCGAGTTGTAACGAGTTGGAGCAACAAAGGCGCGCTGTTGTTCCAACGATGGAGGACGCTTTATAACTAATGACATTAACTGTTACAGGTGTTAGGTTGAAAGGTTTGGTGTGATAATGAAGGAAGCGTGTAAGTGTTACGCGTAGGATGATGCATTGCCTTGAGGGAGAATGATGTGAACGGCTAAGGCGTCAGTGGGGACATGCTTTTAGTCTCTCTTCCCATTCCATCCCCCTCTTTCTGTCTGATGACAGGTGAACATGTTGAGGTGTTGAATGCCTGATGTCTTGTGTTTGTGTGATGAAGGTGTAAAGGCGCAAGATGTTACTAAGGTCATCTCTCTCTCTCTCTCTCTCTCTCTCTCTCTCTCTCTCTCTCTCTCTCTCTCTCTCTCTCTCTCTCTCTCTCTCTCTCTCTCTCTCTCTCTCTCTCTCTCTCTCTCTCTCTCTCTCTCTCTCTCTCTCTCTCTCTCGCAGACACATAGCGGACCATTATCATCCGAGTGAAAAATCCTCTTTAAATCTCTTATAAGTGGTTACGTGTATAAATGCTACCCATAACAGGACAGTTTACCAATGAATGTTATGCTATATGACGAATCAGATTCTTGTTCTTTATATTGTTACACCCCCGGTATAGGGGTGTGTATAGGATTCGGTCCATGTGTTTGTTTGTTTGTGTTCGCATATAGATCTCAAGAATGAACGGACCGATCGTCACCAAACTTGGTGAACAGGTTCTATACATTCCTGAGACGGTTCTTACAAAAATTGGGACCAGTCAAACACACGGTTAGGGAGTTATTGGTGGATTAAGATTCTACAAGGACTTATAGAGGGACATCGATGTGTTTGTTTGTTTGTTTGTGTTCGCATATAGATCTCAAGAATGAACGGACCGATCGTCACCAAACTTGGTGAACAGGTTCTATACATTCCTGAGACGGTCCTTACAAAAATTGGGAACAGTCAAACACACGGTTAGGGAGTTATTGGTGGATTAAAATTATACAAGGACTTACAGAGGGACATCTTCATGGTCAAAGGGAAATAACCATTCTCACTCAGTCACTGCCACCAACTGAGAAGGTTATTTCCCTTTGACGGGGGTGTTTTTCCTACCTCCGAGGAATTTCTTGTTAAAACTACTATACATGTTTTATGTTTGTTGTTAGAAAGGTACGCAGCCCAGAAAAATAATGTCAAAGCTAGTTCCGAGTCTACCAGTAAAACGGTATACAAATGGAGCAAAATCAGGTTTATCGGAGAGCATTACCCTTAATTGCCACTGAGTGACAGTGGACCAGAGTGTACCGACATGAAGGATGCAGTTGCTCCTAGCAACGCCTAATGACCAATGGCAGGGGGCATAGCGTACTTGATCTTCATTAGTCTGACTCCCACTCAGGGTAATGAGATATATGCTGGTGTATATCCCACCGCCCAGCCGCCAATCTATTGATAGATGCTTGAGTCGGTAGATCCAATATATTTGATGTATACCACCCCAGCTCTGTCAAGGAAAGTGAAGGCTCTTGGGCATTATGGTGCTTGTCGAGTAGAGTGCGAATTGAAAATTTGGTCAGATGGTTCGACGCTGAGTAACACGTTTTACCGTTTAAAGTATATAGCTCTCACTTTTGCTTAAACTATCCCTTTATTTCGTTTATCATCTGAAGGCAATCGTTCACGTTCAGTCTCTGTCTGCCTGTATGTCTACAGGTCCGTCTCTCTGGCTGTATGGCTGGCTGGCTGCTTGTCTGTCTGTCTGTCCGTCTTTCTCTTCCTCCCTCTCCCTCTTTCCCCCTCTTGCTGAACCACCCTCTCTCACTCTTATCTCTCTTCGCACCTCTCACCCCCCCCCCCCCCCCCCCCCCACCCCCACCCCTCTTTTTCTCCGGGCAATGACAGGAACGGAACTTCTTTTCGTTTATTCTCCAGACCCCGCGACCCCTATCCGTGCACATTTTCTCTCCGACCCACAAGTTCAAAAGGAATCAATCAACGAAAAACAAAACAAACCAACACAAACAAACAAACAAACAAAAACTAACAGACAAATACACAAAACAAAACAAATAAACAAACAAACAAACCTCCTCAGTCAATCAACCTTTCTGTCTACCATTATGCCCCAAACCTCACATATATACCTTAACGTTGTGCACGAAGTGAACTACTGCACCTCTGAACATTGACCGACACCTTGACAATGCTTTTAACATACCAGAAACCATCTGTCCTTGTCCTCACATTTTCTTAAGACTTAGCCGATCACTCACCGCAACAAGAGTGTCAAACAAAACACCGATAACATCCGACACAACAAAGAAAACTCCAGTGCATTTTCCCCCAAACACCGACAGACTTCATTTCCTGCTTCTGTTGATGAACTTCCCGGACAAAACTTCCTGAAAATCTGCTCACCTGACAGTTACAAGGGTGAATGTTTATGTTATCAACCCTGATGTTTTGCCTGATACCCATAATGCTACTCTTACACCGTGCCGAATTGCCCTTGCGAATAGAATTCGTAATGATCGGGACATGGTCGCAAGACATTCGTAAATGTTCTTAACCATTTGTCACGATTCGTCTATTGTTGTGAACATAATCAACATGCTCCTAATATTCGCAAGGAAGGCATATTCGTAACTTTTTCGCAACAAACTCGTAAACAGTATTTGCAAGCCATTCGTAATCATCGCAATGTATTCGTAGCGCTCGCAAGGCATTCGCAAGGCTCGCAAGGCATTCGCAACCATTCGTTAGGTCTTGGCATTATGCCTGTCTTACATTGTGCCGAATATCTTTGCGATTATGAACATGTTGTATTCGGCAAAAAAGAGACGAATGGACAGGAAAAATATTGAAAATTTGAAGCCTTACACATCTTTGCGAATGTCTTACGAATGCTTGCGTGTGCTTGAGAATTTCTACCGATCATTGCGAATGCATACGAATCCATACGAATTTCTTGAGAATTTATTACGAATGGTTGCGAATGTCTTGCGAGCGCTATGAATACATTGCGATGATTACGAATGGCTTGCGAACAATATTAGCCTACGAATATGACTTCCTTGCGAATATTGCGAATATTAGAAGCATGTTGCTGATGTTTGCAACTATAGACGAATGGTGGCAAATGGTTAAGAACATTTACGAATGCCTTGCGACCATATCCCGATCATTACGAATTATTGGTGAATTCTATTCGCAAGGGCAATTCGGCACAGTGTAAGAGTAGCATGATGAAATGGTGTGTACTGTCCGGTTGATGGAGAACAAATGACAAAAAGACGCGATTGCAAGAGCTTTTATAGCACTCGATTGCGTATCCGCTTTATTCGTTAAGTGTTAGAAAGCAACATTCGTGAGACATTCGCAAGGATTCGTAAGGCTTCGAGTATTCAATATCTTTTTCCTGTCCATTCGTCTCTTTTTTTTGCCGAATACAACATATGTTCATATTCGCAAGGATATTAGGCACAGTGTAAGACAGGCATAACGGGCGTAGGAGAGAGCGAGAGTGAGAGAGAAAGAGAGAGAGAGAGAGAGAGAGAGAGAGAGAGAGAGAGAGAGAGAGAGAGAGAGAGAGAGAGAGAGAGAGAGAGAGAGAGAGAGAGAGAGAGGGGGAGACAAATTGACAAATTCTTTATTAACGAGGGTAATGGCTTAAGCAAACAGGTGCTTTTTTACATCAAGCCCTCGCCCATGGGAGGGTTTAATCTAATGATAATACGTTTTAAAAAATGTTGGAATATCAATTAAAGAAGTAATAAAAAAAAAGAGAGAGAGAGAGAGAGAGAGAGCGAGCGAGAGAGAGACGGAGTGCGAGTGAAAGAGAGAGAAAGAGAGAGAGAGAGAGAGAGAGAGAGGGAGAGAGAGAGAGAAAGAGAGAGAGAGAGAGAGAGAGAGAGAGAGAGAGAGAGAGAGAGAGAGAGAGACGGATAGTGACAGACACTGAGACAGACAGAAACAGAGCTAGAGAGAGAAATTAGCAAAACACGTGGCATGCGACAGAGCTAGAGACACAGAGAGACACACAGAGAGATATGGACAGAAAGAGAGAGACAGACAAAGGCGGACACACAGACAGAGAGAGAGCGAGCGAGAGAGAGACGGAGTGCGAGTGAAAGAGAGAGAGAGAGGGAGAGAGTGAGAGAAAGCGAGGGAGAGATAGAAAGACAGAAAGAGAGAGAGAGAAAGAGAGCTGAAGAAGGGGGGGGGGGGACACAAAACCAAAGAAAACCTCTGACATATAAACAGACAAGCAGGCACAAAAACAGTAAAAACACCCACAAAAACGCAGCGAAA
>NC_090246.1:33539053-33569053 GCF_037325665.1 Littorina saxatilis
CATGAACCAACTCAGCAGAACGACCAAATAATACCATACCAGCATGGCGTGAGCGGAAAACATAGAAATATAACAAGGTTTATATAAAGGACATTGTGATTTCAAGGCATATTCTTTCCATTCATCGTTGTCAACGCAGCGAAGACGTCACAGAAGCAGTAACGAATCGCATATCAAAACTGCCAAAACCCTAAAACCATAAGAGGACATCTAATGCTGAATAACAAATAAGATAAGAATCAGATCGAAAAGCGTCTGTGAAGCAGGATTCGGTTGCAAAGATGCAGGGAGATAGAAATATCGTTAGAACCAAGCTTCTGATCAAGAGAGAGAGAGAAAGGAACGAACATCAAAAGAGGGGGAGATGAAACACGAATCAATACATGCGTCAAGCCACGAACAGAAGTCAAGAGCCACTTACCCAGGCTTAAGTCGACGCGTTACAAGTCATCAATCCTTAATGATCTTTGCAACAAGTTAAGAGGATTCCATGGGCCTCTTAAGTGCGTGCCTTTCTGGCAGCAAATGCATTACTCCGGGAAGCGCCAAGGCGCAAGGGATCCGCCTCAAGACCGTACGCCAATAAGGATAATTAGGATCTGGCTGCAATCTCATGCACACAAATAACAAAACTTGGCAATCTCATGATTTCTGATCCTGTGTTGCAGGCATAGAATCTCTTTGAGAGTTTGTTTCAAGAGTCATATTGGATACATGTACCAGCAAACGATAATTATTTTTCATCGGTTACAACACGGATAATTGAGACCTGTCATGGTTTCTGATCCTAGCGTTGCATGGGTAAGAATTTCTCTCTTTGGAATTCTGTGTTGCAGCGTCATGTGAGTTTAAGAAAAGAAAAGAGCGAAAGGCATCTGTAACTTTGTTGATCAATGCATTTTATCCCGGGTTTAAGTATCTAAACTCGACTCCTAAGTAGGCCTATCCCCCCTTTCATGGAAGTATCGCCAGTATAAGATTCTGCTTGTGGACGTTGTCAGCCTTGATTTGCTCCCAAAATCGTATTCCTTTCAAGTGTAACACTACCGAAAATGCCATCTTCTGGAAGTGTTGTAGTTCCTGATGATTAGTTCTTACACGGCTCGTGAATTAAACTTAAAGGCATACTAACGCACTCCCGTGTTTACAAAGTGTAGTTTGCCCACAATCGATGTCAAACGCACCATAAGACCATATAATGACGATACGTCACCATGCGCGGACCATAATACATGCATTACAGCTTGTTCTAGCCTCTGAAAAAGTGAGGATGTCAACAAAGCCGCGGTGTTCTCTCCCTTGCATCAACGTTACATGTGTTGCCAAATCTATAAATAGGACGATCCAGATCAAAATGAAAATTCAAATATCTCAACATTTAAGGGGTCCTAGACCACAATATTTTGCAGGGAACTTAATTTAGTCTGTCTCCAGCTGTTGGTAAAGCAATTAGCGTGTATAGTCATCGAGTACATATGGCTTTAAGTTCATTTCGGTCGTGTATCACTTGTAGCATTCCTGTCCCACTGCCACATGGTATAAAACTGTTACAGCATGCATATCATTCAGAACGGTAGGCAGATTTCTCAAGCGCAAGCTGTTCGACATGCATGAGCTTTCAAAAGGTCTCAGATAAGTCAGTCTGTTACATTATGCTTGCAAACAAGGCCTGTAACAATGCAAGTTACAGTACTAGCCTCTGATGTTGTATACATGAACGCATCAATTTTAACCGCACTCAACCCGAACTCTAACGCACAAACCTAAGTTCATTGCATAAACGCTAAAGAAACTGAAAGCCACCTCAGCACCAAAGGATTCAAAATCGTCCTAAAGACGAGCCCGAACACAACGAGAAACTCTTCCTTCATTTTCACCATGTCAGCAGAATAAAAGTGAAGACTTAACAGAAATAAAAATTGAAGTCTAAACGTGCTGCACGTGTTGACGCAGTCAGTCATGTGAAAATTGCGTAGGGAAAAAATCAATACTGTTCGGCGGACATTGCTTTCGAGAATTTTAATTCCTTTCACAAACGACTGTCCCTTGCGAATTGTTTTTCTTTGAAGCCGAAGTTTTTATTAAGGGTTTACGACTGCTTTCTAACGTTCTATTAGGTACGGGTTTGAGGAGGGTTGACATTCAGGTGAACACACTGTGGTGAACCTGCTCTACCAAACAGACCAACAGGGAGAACACCCTCTATGCTGTGAAGGCAAATGCATGTCGAGAGTTCAACAAAAATGGAGAATTGAATTTGAGTTTTAAATCAGTGGATATTGTTTGTCGAATCAACAACAAAATCATACAAGCACAATAAACATAACACACACACACACACACACACACACACACACACACACACACACACACACACACACACACACACACACACACACACACACACACACACACATAAACAAATAAATAAACAAACAAAGGAACAAACAGACAAAACAATCCATTAGAAAACAAAACAAAACAAATCAAACAACAGCAAAAGCAGAACAAAAATAAGTAGAAAAAACCCGTCGGCACTGATGATGGAATTATCAACAACATAGAACCGATTCAGCGATATGTGATCTAAATTAAATTCACGTCTCACGCTCCAAATTAATACCTACTCCTTTTCATACCCAACCCTTTAATATGCTCATCCGTAACTTCTTGCATTCATGCCAAATAAATCACGTATTTTTAGTTTAATGGATATAAGCAGCTTGATCTTTTTCGCCTGCTATATCTCAGTAATTCCTAGTTTTTCCGATCCGGTTGATTCCTTAACAAAGCGCTTTAAAACGTCCGCAGCAAATATCCCTCAGGGGACGTAACGCAGATCTCTGAACTTCCGAACAATCGATTGACGTCATTCTGTTTCATCTGTCAGACAAAAGCGGTTTAGGTCGTTGGTTTACACGCAAAGCATCTTCAAAGCGTCTATTACCATACGATTTTTGTCTCCAAATCGTGTCCAATGAGAAAAGCTAAAACCCACCTTAGCATTCATTGCTGATTTTCTGTAAAAAGAGCACGTCGATTTAAGCTGCTTTGGATGTGATACGCACTTGATGATGTCAACTGTTGATGTTAAAATGTTGTTTTGGTGCTTAAAGGCGCAACAATTCCCGTTGACTCACCAGCTTGGATTTGACCAAGCTTTTTATGGAATAAGACAATCCCTCCATTTTCACAAAACGTTCCCAAAATTCACAACCTGTGTGCTTTCTGTTAAAAAATGTGGTCAATCTTTTTGTGTGGATAAATTAGTTTCGTATGTGAGAAGAGTATCAATCCGCGAAATTCATTCATTCCGAAATTCCCACCCTCCACAAAAAGCAGTCAGGATATGTGCCCAAGTGGAAGAATAGCCTTCACCCTGGGTAGATCTAAGATAGTCATTAAAGACGGGCGCAGTGGCGTGGTGGTTAGACGTCGGCCTCCTAATCGGGAGTTCGAATCCCGGTCGCTGCCGCCTGGTGGGTTAAGAGTGGAGATTGTTCCGATCTCCCAGGTCAACTTATGTGCAGACCTGCTTAGTGACTTAACCCCCTTCGTGTGTACACGCAAGCACACGACCAAGTGCGCACGGAAAAGATCCTGTAATCCATGTCGGAGTTCGGTGGGTTATGAAAACACGAAAATACCCAGCATGCCTACTCAGCGAAAGCGGAGTGAGCTGACTTTGCTCTCAGAGCATAGTGTGGGGAACCCAAATGGGCAAACGAGCTCACACGGAACGCTGAAGAAGAAAGAAGAAAGCCAAACTGTTTTCATGGAAATGAAATCCAAAAACTAAATTTTAATAGACTGCCAACGATCCAAAATTCAGATTAAACAAGAGCAAACGCTCGATCGAGTCACTTTCGCAGTTCTGAATATTATATGAGGCATCAGATGGACAGGAAGAAATTGCTATTCACAACACAATACAGATGTAAATAATTTGATGTAAAGAATAATCCTATAAAGTTTGAATCAAATCCGATGAATAGTTTCAGAGATATGATATTTCAATTTTTTTCCTTCAAGACATACCTGTGACCTTGAAAAAGGTCAAAGGTCACCAAAGCAGACGTCAAAGTGTAGAGGTCACTGGGAGTCACGTTCACATAAAATTTGAGCCCGGTCACTTTTATAGTTTCCGAGAAAAGCCCAACGTTAAGTTGTGTGTTGCCGAACAGAAAAGGCTAGTTATCTCCCTTGTTTTTCTGATAACGTTCGTAAAAGGCTACAGATGTAAATACTTTGATGTAAAGAATAATCCTACAAAGTTTCAATCACATCCGATGAACTTTGTCAAAGATATAAAATGTCTAATTTTTCCTTTGACGCTGACCTGTGACCTTGAAAAAGGTCAAAGGTCAACGAAACCATCGTTAAAGTGTAGAGGTCATTGGAGGTCACGACTAAACAAAATATGAGCCGGATCGCTTTGATAGTTTCCGAGAAAAGTCCAACGTTAAGGTGGTGTCTACGGACGGCCGGCCGGCCGGACGGCCGGCCGGACGGCCGGCCGGACGGCCGGCCGGACAGACTAACACTGACCGATTACATAGAGTCACTTTTTCTCAAGTGACTCAAAAAACAAGCAAGGTATGTTACGGAACGTTTAACTTGTGACAAAACAAAACGAAACAGTCACTGATTTTCGACCTAACGGTCTTTTAAGTGGACAGACGAACACTTATAATACAGAAAATAAACTTATGTTACAAATTGTCCAGCTCGTTCGGAAGACATAAGCGAGACTGAGAAAATGATTAATGATGAGAACAAACATTTACAGATAACATGTACAGATAAGAAGAAGAAGAAGAACAAGAAGAACAAGAACAAGAAGAACAAGAACAAGAACAAGAACATGAAGAACAAGAAGAAAAATAACAGGTGTAAAAAAGACACATGTTTTTCATGATAAGAAGAAAACGAGTGCCAGCGACAATAAGGAGCAGTGCCAGACAGCAAAATAGACGCAGACGATTAACTCCTGGAATGCAGAGAATATAGGACCTGGAACAAGAAATAGAGTGAGCGATAGCGTAGATAAGATGCAGATGAAACCGAGTGTCTGATTGTTCTACCTGTCTGTGTTAAACTACAGGTGCGATCCTGCAGAAGATGTAGCACAAACTGCAAATACCTGCAGACAGAAACTCGAGCAACGAGCTGAAATGCGTGCACTTAACTGAGTGATGCCTTGGCTCTGGCCTAATTGAGGGAATTAAGGCGTATATTTCTTTGTATTTCTATCTCTCATAAATGCTAGAGGGCAAAAAACATTGTCAAGGCAATTTGGTGCGGCGCTAGCAACTGGGAATAATTTACGTACATTTCGTAGTTCTTGATAATATTCCAAAGCATAAAACAGTCTACAACCGTAATTTGTGTAGCATTCGTTTGAAAGCGGTTTACTTATCACTTTATATTCATGCATAGACAGTTTCCAGTATCATGCAAGTCAAAATCTTGAATTTGGGGCATCATCTTTTGTTTCTATTCAGACGCTATGTTGAAAATTGCTGAACACCTCCAATTCGCCTCAAAGTAATGTATATAATTATGTACTAATAGAAGTATTCCTGTCTCTTCAACAGCACCTCCTAGAATACTGTCATATAGCTATGCTACAAGTATGTTCTCATTAGAACCGTGCAGGGTAGTGATGGATGGCTTGTATTGTTTTGCTCGGAATTCAACCGTGACTGTTGGCTTTTTGTTCCAGCAGAATAACTGTGATAGTTATAACATCCCGCTCCGCAAAACCACATGACTGGAAAGGTTTCGTGCACTTTTTATTAAAAAAAACACATTATTTTCTGTATACTTTCTTTCCTCCCGCTCGGCTTACTCGAAATATACTACTTTATAATATTTTCTCTCGCAAAATAGAATGTATCTTCATTAGTTTTATTTCACTTGCGTTTAAAGCGTCGCCAAAAATTGAACGAAGCAGACTGCAGAAAGTCATGCACGCAATTTTAAGGTTTTGGAAAGGTAGACATAGGTTTGGCTACATTACAGACGGCTTACTTTCAATTAACATAAATATTAAGGGACAGAGTTATATAGCATAGATACATTGAAGATTAATCTCTTTGCCAAGTTCCTGAACATTGCTATTACTGTAGAAGAACCAGATTTGATGAACCAGTTATACTATACTAGGAGTTAACGAATATCGTAAAGGAGAATTTTAAAATTAAATCACAACGTACTGTTTATTTATGTTTTTCTTCTGCATCGAGTGGTACCAGATAGGCCATACTCAAACATGAAATTCACAACATTTTCTGTTTGCATACCTTTGTTGATCAAACATGGGCTTTACTTGTTCCTTCCCAACAATCTAACCTGGAACATTGGCTGAAACGAATAGCACCAAGAATGTTGATGAGGACCAATGGAAACCGTACGCGTAATACAAGCTCGCATCCAACATGTGGTTTATCTCAACGTACCTGATGTGAGTTCACAACAGAGGCCTCTTACAGCTTCACCGACATTGAACGGCAACAGTTTCATCAAATGTTTCACGTAATCCGTGTGTATAGCACTGACTCGCACTGTGTAATGCAAGGTGGTTATACGCCTAACAACATGTGCGGAGGGATACAGGGACAGCTGAACGCACCAAGCACACTTTAACCAACCACACCAACACTTGTCGTGTTCTCGTCGTGTTGGACGGTCACATGCATATATATAAACAAACTGGTAGACTATAAATGAAGCAGACACAGGCATGGAGGGTTAGCGTGTTATTTATTCCGCCATGATTCTCCCAGAATCCCCAGCAACCTTTTTACGTCAGGGTTCTTGCATATTGACAATAGAACACGGTTTTTAATGACGTCATAACATTACATCCCCCTTACTTTACGCTTATTTTTTCTTTTAGAAAACAAAGCAAATTAGCTCTTCAATGTAACTATGAGTATGACTTTCATAGATGAAAACTTCAACAAAAGAAAACATTCCTGTGCTTCTTTCACACTAGTTAAACATAACCAAAAGTCACAGATCAAGAATGTTAGGCCGCTTGACCACGCGACCGCTTCTTGTGGTCACAGGCCGTTCATTGGGCAATCCCTCAGACGGAGAATCTGTCTCCCTTTGTTCTGAGGACGGATCAGGAGAACCACCGTCCTCCCCGCGATGTCCTGGGCGTCCCGCATCAGGAGGAATGGTTGTTGACGCTTTGTCTGGTGACTGCTTTGGGGTTGGTGCATCACTCAGACGTCTGTTGAGGTGTCGGCGATTTCTTCTCTGGATGCCCGTCTTTGTCTGTAGTTCGTATGACCTCGGAGCAACTGGTCGCAAGATGACTGCTTCTTTCTCCGTAGGTGTTTTCAGCCACACACGTTCTCCTGGCTTGAGGGTAGGAAGGGGTTGAGCTCGGTGTCGCTTGTCGTGGTTTTTCTTCTGTGCCTCTTTCTGCTGGACATCGGCTGACCGCATGTCGTGGAACTTTGGCCAGTCTGGAATAAGCAGATTGGGAACGGCAGGTACCTTGGTTCTCAAACGACGTCCCATAAGTCTTTCCGCTGGACTGAAACCGCACTGCAGAGGCGTCGCTCTGTAGTTTAACATGGCCACGTACGGATCTTCAGCTTTCAGGAGCAGCTGCTTGAGGGTCTGCACTGCTCGTTCAGCTTCTCCGTTGGCTTGCGGATACCGTGGACTACTGGTTTCATGGGTGAAGCCATATTCTTCAGCAAACCTTGAGAACTTGTCAGCGTCAAACTGAGGGCCATTGTCCGTCATCATGACTTCCGGGATTCCATGCCTGGACATGATGCTCTTCAGGTGTTGGATGACAGTTTCACTGGTGGTCGAACGTAGTAGTGCCATTTCTATGTACCTCGAGAAATAGTCCACCACCACAAGGTAGTCGTTTCCACGCCAGTCCATCAAGTCGACACCCACTTTCTGCCATGGATAATCTGGCACTGGTGTAGGTTGCAATGGTTCTGGTGGTGGTTTGCGCTCCTTCACGCAAGTTGCACATTCTTCTATCATGACTTTTATGTCTGTGGAAAGTCCTGGCCACCACACTGAAGATCTTGCCAGCGCTCTGCACTTTACGATGCCCTGGTGACCTCCGTGGATTTTGCTGAGAATGTCCTGCCTCATCACTTCTGGAATGACAAGACGGTCCCTGAACAACAACAGTCCTTGTTGTACCGTCAGGTCGTCTCTCACTGTGTGAAAAGGCTTAAGGTCTGGTTCAACCTTGTTAACATCAGGCCATCCTTTGTTGCAGTAGTCTTTCACTTTGCAGCAAATTATATCTTTCTGCTGTTTGGCCCTGATTTCATCCATGCGCTGCTTTGACGCTGGAAATCCTTCCACCACTGACTTGACGTATGCTGCAACATCACTGTCAAGCTGTAAGTCTGACGTCTGTGGAGATCCGACTGGAGCACGCGATAAGGCGTCAGCAGTTGTCAGATCCTTACCAGCTGTGTAGATCACGTCATACCGGTACCGCATCAGCCTCATACGGAACCGTTGAATCCGTGGCGAAAGCTCGTCTAGCTGTTTTGACTTGAGGAGTGCCAGAAGCGGCCTGTGGTCTGTCTCTATGGTGAATGAGGGAAGACCAATCAAGAAGTCAGCGAACTTCTCGCAGGCCCACGTAGACGCTAATGCCTCCTTTTCCACCTGGGCATACCGCTGCTCGGTGGACGTCATAGATCTTGAAGCAAAGAATACGGGTTGCCATTCACCGTCTCTTTCCTGGAGAAGGACAGCTCCCAGCCCGTACGACGAAGCATCAGCTGACACTTTGGTAGGCAAGGATGTGCTGTAGTGAGCCAGCACTGGTGGTGAGGTCAGCTGTTCTTTCAGTCTTTGAAACGCTCTCTCCTGTGCGTCTCCCCATGTCCACTGAATTTCCTTTTTCAGCAAATCACGTAGAGGTCTGGTCTCTTCTGCCAGGTTAGGGGAGAACTTTCGGACGAAGTTCACCAGTCCCAAAACACGTCGTAGTTCAGGGACGCTCTTAGGTCGAGGCATGTTCCTGATAGCCTCCACCTTGTCCGGATCCATCTGCACACCATCCTTGGAGATCACGTGTCCGAGAAACTTGATGCTTGTTTGGCCGAAAGCACACTTGTCATTCAGTGTGACACCAGCATCTTGAAGCTTTTCAAGTACTTGCTTCAGACGTTGGTCATGCTCGACTTGGTTGCGTCCGTACACCAACACATCATCTATGTCGCATATGACCCCTGGAATGTCTGACAACAGCTGCGACATGATGCGATGAAAAACCTCGCTCCCTGACGAGATTCCGAAGGGTAGACGTTGAAAACAAAAACGTCCGATTGGTGTAATGAAGGTCGTCAACTCTTGTGAGCTTTTCTCCAGTGGAACTTGATAGAAACCGCTGTTGCAGTCCAGTTTAGTGAATACTGTTGCCTCCTCTAACTGTGCGAGGAGTTGATCTGTAGACGGAAGAGGATAGTTTTCTCTCTTGACACTCTCGTTCAGTCTGGTAAGGTCTACACAGATCCTCACTGCATCATTATGTGCTTTCGGCACCACAACGATGGGGGCACACCAGTCAGTTGGAGTGTTGACTGGTCGAATCACTTCCTGATCTTGCAGTCGCCTAAGCTCCTCCTCTACCTTCTGTTGAAAAGGGAGTGGAACACGTCTCGGTGCTGTCACTGCATACGGCACTGCACTGTCCTTCAGGCGAATCGTATAAGTCTCTTTTATTTTCCCAAGTCCAGAGAACAGCCTGGGGAAAGTCTTCTGAATGCGTTCCTTGTCGCCTTCTTTCACCGTTTCCACACGCTTCACGAGTCCTAGCGCCTGAATTGCTGGTCTCCCTAACAGAGGTTCTTCTAGGTCTTCAACCACGTAGATGTCTTGAATGCTCATGGCGTTCTTGACTTTCATTTTTGACGTGAACTGTCCAAGCACTTTTAGTGGAATTTTACCTGGGCCAAAGAGTCTTTTCGAAGGCCTCTCAAGCGGGTATTTGTTTTTGGGTACCATCACTGCTGGCATCACTGTTACGTCTGCTCCAGTGTCCATCTTAAACTGAATGTTTGACTGCTCTAGCTGAACGTCCACATGCCAGGCGTCAGTTCCTGCATTTGACACTGCTCCCAGATATGCTTCATCTTTCACTTCCTTCACAGAAGCTTGGCTGATGGGCTTGCTGAAACAACAAACTGCATAATGTCCTTTCTTCAGGCATTTTCTGCATTCGGCTTTCGCGGCAGGACATGACTCTCTGCCATGCTGATCTCGACCGCATCTGGTGCACTTTTGTGACCTTTCTCCGAGATTTCGGCTTGGACGCTTCCACTGTGTTTTCGGATGCTGTCCCTTTTGCATAGCATTCGGAACCCCCTTTAGGCGATCCACTGTTGTTTCCTTAGACATTTCATGGAGTTGTTGCTGGGATGACTCATAAGCTCTGCATATGTCTACTGCTTTTTTAAAAGTCAGTGTTGAATCTTCAAGAAGTTTCTCCCGCATGGTATCGCTTTTGACACCAACGACAATTCTATCCCGTATCATACGGTCTTCCATGATGCCATAATTACAGTTCTTAGCAAGTTGTCTAAGGGCTGCCACATACGCATCGATCGACTCAGACGAATCCTGGCGTCGAATGTGAAATTTGTATGTTTCGAACGCTTCATGCGTGGCTCCCACACAAAATTCTTCCAGTTTCTTGATGACAACGCTTATGTCTTTCTTGTTCTCACCTTCAGAGAACCTCATGCTGTCATACACCTCCATTGCATCTTCGCCAATGCAGGCAAGCAACACTGCACACCGGTATTCTCCTTCTTCTTTGTCCAGTCGAGAAGCAATCTCATAATTGTCCCATTGTCTTTTGAACTTCTTCCAGTTTTGGGATAAGTTGCCTTCCATAACCAGCTTTGAAGGTATTGGAACATTGGCTGTGTAATGTCTCCTCTCTGCCTGTAATGGTGGTTGGTTCGGCTGCTCTGCCATACTGGATCTCTGCTGAATCCGTACCACTGAACCACACCTTTCTTTATTTTTGGAGTGTGCGCTTCCTACTGCGACGCTACATCTAGTTTGCTGCTGTCGGAGTACGCGATTTTAGATCGAACAAAATGCTCTACGGCACGCGCGAACAAAACTTTCGACTTGCAATCTCGTACATAAAGTTTTTCACACTCACTGCTTCGCTACCACCCACTTCTGACACCATGTCGTGTTCTCGTCGTGTTGGACGGTCACATGCATATATATAAACAAACTGGTAGACTATAAATGAAGCAGACACAGGCATGGAGGGTTAGCGTGTTATTTATTCCGCCATGATTCTCCCAGAATCCCCAGCAACCTTTTTACGTCAGGGTTCTTGCATATTGACAATAGAACACGGTTTTTAATGACGTCATAACATTACAACACTCGACTCGACGGATGTGTCGCACGCCTTCTGTTTTTGTCCCAAAACAATCCCATTATAGCGCCAACTTGTGCACACACAAAAAAGAAACAAAAAAGATCGTCTTCACACAACATACTTGAATAAAATGAATTCAGCAAGGAAAGTGAGAAAGTAAAACACCTATCATTAATTAAACAGACAAAAACTGTCAGTGTACCACAGAAACTGTGAAAATTAGACTCACCTTTAACTGTTGGCTCGACAACAAAAATAGTGTTAGGAAGCCTTTTAACGTACCACAGAAACAATGAAAACTAGACTCACCTTAACGGTTGGCTCGACAAAAAAGAACTTTGGATCAAAACTTTCAGCAGTTAGTGTTGATTGTTTCTGTCTTGTTACTTACTCTCTAAGTCCTTTTTATTCGTGTGTGTTTTTTTAATTTTTTTATTATTATTATTATGTTTTAAGTTCCTTTCGGTGTAAATTGTATAACACTCACATGACAGCTTAAAACGTACACATATCAACACTGTAGATGCACTTAGCGTACCCGACCTTTACTTTGTAGACCAGGTGGCATATTCTTCAAACCGTTATCCCTCTTTTGAACAAAACGTGACAGAATTCTTGTGGAAAAGTTACAGTCGAGGCTGCCCGGAGACATGGACAATAAATATATGAGTGAAGTGGTCAACCTGACTGGAAAGTAGGCATATATATAATACTGCTATAAATATATATGCGTGTGCGCATGCGCCTCGTGGAATGCTGTTCTGGTTCGGCGAGAGAAGAGCCATGATGTGCAGTCTCGTAAATAAGATTATTTATGATAAAAAAAAAGGTGTTGTTTTAAATATAAAAAATATTCGATGCAGTTAGGATTGCTGTGTAGCGAATAGGTTGTGCAAAGACACCACAATTTGAAAAGAAGTTAATTGTCTTTTGGCAGTTCCAGGAAAGACAAATTAAAAAGAGACCAACAAAAAAAAGAGGAAATAAGAAAGGCCAAAAAGAAAGAAACAAACAAACAAAGACAAAAACAAAGAAAGAGAGGCAAACAGAAAAAAGAAAGAAAGACAAACAGAAAGAACGAAAGAAAGAAAGAAAGAAAGAAAGAAAGAAAGACAGAAAGAAAGAAAGAAAGAAAGAAAGAAAGAAAGAAAGAAAGAAAGAAAGAAAGAAAGAAAGAAAGAAAGAAAGAAAGAAAGAAAGAAAGAAAGAAAGAAAGAAAGAACGAAAAAAGAACAAAACAAGGTAAAGAAAAAATGTCATTCTAAGTTACACAATGAAAAAAATGAAAAAAGAAAGATAGCTCGAAAAAAGAAGAAGGCGAAAAGAAAATGTTAACAACTCGCTTTTCAAATGCCCAATATGCAAACAACAACAAAGGAATTAAAGTTGATCCACAAACAAAACTAACTTTACAGCAGCGAAGGCATCTCAGCAAAAGAAACTGTTTGATAAACAAGATACACGACAACTAAAAATAAGACAAAACGAATATCAAACAAAATTATACGAGCGTACACGTCCATGCCTTTCATCTTTAATGAAGGACATTTTGGTTTTTCTAATTAGCCATCCAGAAGTTCTTAACGCAACAGACCAGGCCGAAAAACAAGTCGACAGAGGAATAGAAACTTTGCCGAAAATGCACAAAATAAAAGAAACATTTACAAGAATAAGCAATAAGAAAATTACCAAAGCGTACAATAAAATACAAGAATAAAAAAAACAGGTACACAAATATTACCTTCCAACAAAAACAAAAAAACTCTGTCGTTAAAAACAGCAGAAATAAAAAAATAATATAACAACTTCACACAAGAGAGAAAAAATTAATGACAATCAAAGAAATTAGACAGAAGCACCCGGCAGGGCTAACTTCCTCTACCCCTTCCCTACAAGAACAGAAGCAGCCCAGGTTTGATCAGCTCTTGCCCAAAAAAGACATGAACCAAAGGAGAAACACTGCTTATAATCACAGAAAAGAGAGAAAAGGGAGAAACATGAAAATCAAAGAAAGTTATCAGAGCAGAACACAGCAAGCTAATCTTCATCACTTTTCTGGCTTATTACAAAATTGTTAAAGCAATGCGGCGCAGCACACAAATGCACACACGAACAAACACAAGAAGAAGAACAAGAAGAACAAGAACAAGAAGAACAAGAAGAACAAGAAGAAGAACAAGAAGAACAAGAACAAGAAGAACAAGAACAAGAAGAACAAGAAGAAGAACAAGAAGAACAAGAACAAGAACAAGAAGAACAACAACAACAACAACAACAACAACAACAACAACAACAACAACAACAACAACGACGACGCCGTCTTCATGAACTCCGAAGATGAAGGAAAAATCAAACATCAAAGAAAAACTGTCGGAGTGTGCATATCACACGCAGTCCACTTTGGACAAATTTTGGCCTTCTAACATTGGTCGGAAATGAACTCAGCACACGCAGTATATAGCCCAATCAGGCGTCAGTATTTTTTTTAGACGTGGTGTTCGCTTTCATCCAATTATATCGATTCTCTTGATGTGCAGAATGCATCTATCAAAAATCCTGTACGGGCAGACAAGCATGCAGAACAGTTACTGTATTCCATTTGCAACAGAGGGGGTTGTCTTACCCTGAGCAATTTCCCTGTGTGTATTGGTGATGAGAGTTGGCAGTGGTGAGGTGTAAGATGGAGTGACGGTGTGTGTATGTGTGAGTGTGTATGTGGGTGGTGGTTGGGGGGTTGCGTGCGTGCGTGTGTGTGTGTTAGTCAGTGTGTGTTAGTGTGTGTGTCAGCGCGCGCGCGCGTGCGGTGTGTGTGTGGTGTGTGTGTGTGTGTGTCCCACAGTCAGCCTGTGTGTATGTGTGTGTGTGTGTGTGTGTGTGTGTGTGTTTGTGTGTGTGTGTGTGTGTGTGTGTTTGTGTGTGTGTGTGTGTGTTTGGGTGTACATCCGTGTGTGCGTATGTGCGTACACGCGCTAGTGTGTGTGTGTGTGTCTGAAAACGTGTGACCAGCGCCCACAAGCTTTCTTTTCACTTGTACTACCGTGCTGCCCGATCAAACGGTCAAACGCCTCTAGTCTTTTACCCCTTCATATACTTTCTCATGAGAAATATGCACTCCCTTTCCCAAGTACAGAGAAATGCACTTGTCCAATGCATTTGCCACATTCCAGAACATTCCTTAACCATATTTCAACTGATCGAGATATTATCCGTCATGCTGCACCCTCTTGCCACAGGGGCCAAAATAACTAACTCCACCCTTGAGGGCGATATTAGTTCCGCCTCTGCTACAAGTTATCTATTCGCACTAGGAATATGCCCGGTGTGTATTTTGCATACACTTCTTACTCCTCCCTCTCCCCCTGACCTTGAAAGCCCCATTCCTGGCACTCAACTTCCCCAAGTCCCCATCCCCACCCGTACTAGTACCATCATCATCGTGTTGCAAGACTTTTATACACCGCTTTCATGAGTACCAACCTCCCCTTCTATCACCACCTCTATGTCTAATACAAAGTCTGCACACTGCCTCCGATTCAAATTCCTACATCCGCCCCGCTCCACTCTTACTCTCTACCCATTTCAAACCGGCGGGTTCCTCCCCCCCCCCTTCCGACCCACTATTTAGCCCGATTTTCAAATTTACTCACACCCAACCTCAGCAGAGTACCGCTTCTTAAGGTTCATTCTTTGCTTTCCAGAGTAGACGTTCTAAACCCCTGCCTAACATTTTTCTTCATTTTTCTTCTGCGACCTCTCTTCCTGCTTCATCATTATTCCTTCTCATTTGCCCCCCCCCCCCCCCCCCACACACACACACACACAACCTCTGAACCTACTTTTTCGTAAAATGCATCATTTGCTCTCAGCCTCTCCACTTTTTACATTTAGTCAAGTTTCGTTTTCTATATTAAATCACTTCCTAAGAATGTCCTTCCACCCCCTCAGTCCTCCCTTCTATACCTCCCTACCCCTTCATCCTGCCCCCCCCCCTCCTCGTCCCCCTCTCCCCCCTTCACCTTCCCCGTAATTTATTTTACCCAAACTTCCCATTCAAAGTGACAAATAAAGCATTTATAAATGACAGGAAAACGCGTCAGCAAACAGACGCTGCGAACATTGAGTAGCCATTTGTCGTGTAACGGGTGTTTATGGATGTTTTCTCAACGCTGCTTTACGAGTTGACCGACATGGAATGATGAGGTTGACGATTATTGTGCACGGTGCACCTCTTTATAATGTGCCTTGGACAAGATGGAAAAGCTGCGATTCTTGGCGTGTGAAAGCACTAGCAATTTAGACAACATTTTACGATTAATTATAAAACCAGACAAGTTTTTGAAAAATTTTTAGCAACAAGATTGGAAATCTGAACCAGCCATATGTAGGTGTAGCCATATGCAAGCGCACTTGCCTCGGAAGCGAGAGGTTGCGAGTTAGACCCTGGGTCAGGGCGTTAGCAATTTTCTTCCCCCTTTCCTAACCTAGGTGGTGGGTTCAAGTGCTAGTCTTTCGGATGAGACGAAAAACCGAGGTCCCTTCGTGTACACTACATTGGGGTGTGCACGTTAAAGATCCCACGATTGACAAAAGGGTCTTTCCTGGCAACATTGTTTAGGCTTAAGATAACATGTCTGTGTATTTCGCTTAAGATAAAAAATGTCCACCAAATACCCGTGTGACTTGGAATAATAGGCCCTTGAAAGGTAAATATGCGCCAAAATGGCAGCGATCCACTGGCCCAAAAAATTCCATCTCACACGGCATTCTGTATAGGGCCTAGAGCCATAGGGTTAGGCATTTAAAATATCCAGTTATTATTATTATTATTTAAGCTATTGAGACATCCCAGTGCACTAAGGGATTTATAGAGCAAATCGAGAAAATTCATTATTGAACGAAGCGCATAGCGCTGAGTTCAATAATTATTTTCGAGATTTGCTCTATAAATCCCTTAGTGCACTGGGATTGTTTCAATAACGATATTGTCAGTACCGCCATAGAAAAAAGAAGATTCCAAACGCACATTTTGCAACGCGCATTTGAATAGGCATAACTGTGTGGTCAGGTCGTGTACAGTAAAGATCTACTTTTGTGTGGGGTGTCTCAAGTGTGTCGTGCTTTCGTCACACGCATTTTAATTTCTGTTGGTAAATTCCAGTGTAGCGTTAATCTGAACAGTGATGATCTTTCAGAGAGACCTCATTTTAACTCGGAGAAAGGGCTGTGCTCTTCATTATTTGCGATTCGAAACCTCCAGTCGAGGTACCGGGCCCCCTACTCTTGAGATAAAATCATTAGTTCCCCCCTCTCTCTCTCTCTCTCTTTCTCTCTCCCTCTCTCTCTCTTGCTCTCTCTCTCTCCCTTGCTCTCTCTCTCTCTCTCTCTCTCTCTCTCTCTCTCTCTCAAACACCCTCTCTCTCTCTCTCTCTCTCTCTCTCTCTCTCTCTCTCTCTCTCTCTCTCTCTCTCTCTCTCTCTCTCTCTCTCTCTCTCTCTCTCTCTCTCTCTCTTGTAGCCTACAAGATGGAACCACATCAGTCAGGCTTTATTAATGTCAACAAAAGAAAAACAAAAAATATCACTTTCATTTCCGTCTGGCCTTTGTGAGGGTCATACACGTCTCCTGTTTCGATGGAAGATGAATTCGATATTCGCCCAGTCAGCAAAATTGTCAAACATCAGGGAGAGTTCCAAAACCCTCTCAAAATTGCTGCGTTTGTTTGTGCTTTCGTCCAGTGCATCTTTTTTTTCCCCCAGCCTTCACCATCTTAATCAAGTCTTGGTGTAACGAAACAGAAAACAGAAAACGTCTCCCTTCACCGAAAAAAGCTGGGCCGTTGATTGCTTTTCTTGTTGTTTTTAGTGTGTTTTTTTCCTACGAGCGCATAAAACAGGCAAGATGACAGTTAAGAAGGCACAAAAGCAATAAGCCGTGAAACACTTTCACGCCAAATCACTGATTCTCTGATAAATGTACGAAAGAGGGAAGGGGGAAAAAACCTAGAACGATATAGAAGAAAAAGAGAAAAAAGCGGAAACACTTCCCCTTACAGAGACAAAAATATCCGCCAAGCGACAGTTTTTATTGCAAAGCCTCTTCTCTAAACACTCTCCGTCCGCCGCCGAAAAAAGATCTAGCACGTCCATTTTCCGCGCACTTTTCCAGCACGATCAACATTTTGTATGGCATGTAAGGAAATGAGACAATGCCAAAAAGGCGTGATGGTTTCTGATGCCTTTTTCGCACCTTGCACAGTAGCAGGCAAAACTACAGACAGGAGGTAGGGAGGCTGAATACGGACAAAGATGACTTGAAACAAACGGCTTCCTGAGGGTGTGAAGTGAAAGGGATATTGTCCACTCAGGAACAGCAACGAGCTGAAACGACGCCTTTTACTTCGTAACTGACACACGTTGTTGCAACGAAGTAGATCCATGTATGGTAACACAATCTTCAGACTAGTTTTAGAACTGGAAGACATGACGGTTCAAAGTCGAAGATCGTCCGAGGCAGCCGTCTCAAAATGCAGAGCCTCATACCTCTGTTTGTACCATTAACCAAATACACGAGGCATGACATTTAAACATGCATCAAAATAGTTCACTTTTCTACTCGACACCATCATTATTCAGCCTCCTCAGAAACATGGCACAAGAGTTTCGACAAATAGAAACTGTTCTTTTGTGTTCATAAAATATACATCACAAAGAAATGAGTATAATAAACGATAAGAGTTTCAACTCAAACGTTGCGCGCGACACAGCAGTCACAAAACTGGGAAGGGGAAAGAAGTTCTACTTATTTCTTGTGATTCCTAGCGGGCAGTGTAACTTTAAATAATTTACGGACACAACGTTGTCAGAAATCCGTTGCAAGAGCGTGCTTAGCTCTTCTGACAAGTGGTCTGTTTCTTGTTCGGGTCGCCATCTTTCACGATGGAAATGAGTGGGTGGAGTCGTTTCCGACGACATCTCTTGGATTTGTTGACATCTTTGCGATGATTCCTCGGAGAATGGGAAATTGGGAACGTTTTTTGTTTCTTGGCCGTGGCGATTTCATGTTCAATTTTGTGACAGTATTCCTTTTCTTAGTCACTTTCCTCGAAATTTGCCTTTCTTTTCTTTTCCTTTGTTTCTTTTTTTTTTCGTTGTTTCTTTCTTTCTTACTTTCGTTTTAGTCTTTCTTTCTTACTTTCTTTCTTTCTTTCTTTCTTTCTCCTTTTCTCTCTCTGTCTCCTTATCCATTCTTTTCTGTTTCTTTCTTTCTTTCTTTCTTTCCTCCGTCCTTTCTGTCTTCCTTTCTTTCTTTCTTCCTTTCTTTCTTTCTTTCTTTCTTTCTTTCTTTCTTTTTGTGTCTTTCCTTGTGTCTTTCTTTCTTTCTTTCTTTCTTTGTGTCTTTTTGTGTCTTTCTTTCTTTCTTTCTTTGTGTCTTTTTGTGTCTTTCTTTCTTTCTTTCTTTGTGTCTTTTTGTGTCTTTCTTTCTTTCTTTCGTTGTGTCTTTTTGTGTCTTCCTTCCTTTCTTTCTTTCTTTGTGTCTTTTTGTGTCTTTCTTTCTTTCTTTCTTTGTGTCTTTTTGTGTCTTTCTTTCTTTCTTTCTTACTTTCTTTCTTTCTTTCTTTCTTTCTTTCTTTCTTTTTGTGTCTTTCCTTGTGTCTTTCTTTCTTTCTTTCTTTCTTTCTTTCTTTGTGTCTTTTTGTGTCTTTCTTTCTTTCTTTCTTTGGTTTAAGCGTGTTTTTTTTTATTAATTTCTTGTATACATGTTATATACAGTAACAACATTAAGAACGTTAACAAGCAGACTGCTTATGGACACGTTCTAAAACTGATAAATACACATTCTGATAACAAGACATGGCGAACAAGTGATAACTTCAACCCTTTTCTTTCAAAATATTTCATAATATTTTATACAAATAAAGAGAGAGAGAGAGAGAGAGAGAGAGAGAGAGAGAGAGAGAGAGAGAGAGAGAGAGAGAGAGAGAGAGAGAGAGAGAGAGAGAGAGAGAGAGAGAGAGAGAGAGAGTGTCTTTCTTCCTTAGTTCTTTAAATTGTTGTCTTGTTCTTTCTTTTATGTTCTTCTCTTTCGCTTTCTCTGTCTTGTCATCCGTGTCCTCTTCATTCGTTTCTTTCCTAAATCTTCCTCGTCTGTCTTGCTCTACTGCGTGTGTTGTTGTTTCGTCTTCTTTGTTCCTGCGTTTCTTTATTTCTTCGTGTTTTGGTGGATGGGGCGAGGGAAACATGGCAATCGAGGTTGAAGTCTTATCATGTCCGAATGGCCTTCCCTCGCACTTGTCTTTCTTCTTGGTCTTCTTCTGCGTACATGTGAGCGTGTATTAGAACACAGACATGGAGAGGGTGTGGGGCTGTTTGTAAAACCTGCCATGTGTACATGTGTCTTGTTACATTTAGTCAAGTTTTGACTAAATGTTTTAACGTAGAGGGGGGAATCGAGACGAGGGTCGTGGTGTATGTGCGTGTGTGTGTGTGTCTGTCTGTCTGTCTGTGTGTGTGTGTAGAGCGATTCAGACTAAACTACTAGACCGATCTTTATGAAATTTGACATGAGAGTTCCTGGGTATGAAATCCCCGAACGTTTTTTTCATTTTTTTGATAAATGTCTTTGATGACGTCATATCCGGCTTTTCGTGAAAGTTGAGGCGGCACTGTCACGCCCTCATTTTTCAACCAAATTGGTTGAAATTTTGGTCGGGTAATGTTCGACGAAGCCCGGACTTCGGTATTGCATTTCAGCGTGGTGGCTTAAAAATTAATTAATGACTTTGGTCATTAAAAATCTGAAAATTGTAAAAAAAATATGTTTTTTATAAAACGATCCAAATTTACGTTTATCTTATTCTCCATCATTTGCTGATTCCAAAAACATATAAATATGTTATATTCGGATTAAAAACAAGCTCTGAAAATTAAATATATAAAAATTATTATCAAAATTAAATTTTCCAAATCAATTTAAAAACACTTTCATCTTATTCCTTGTCGGTTCCTGATTTCAAAACCATATAAATACAAGAAATTCCTCCGAGGTAGGAAAAACACCCCCGTCCTTACCATTCTCACTGCCACCAACTGAGAAGGTTATTTCCCTTTGACCATTAATATGTCCCTCTATAAGTCCTTGTAGAATCTTAATCCACCAATAACTCCCTAACCGTGTGTTTGACTGGTCCCAATTTTTGTAAGGACCGTCTCAGGAATGTATAGAACCTGTTCACCAAGTTTGGTGACGATCGGTCCGTTCATTCTTGAGATCTATATGCGAACACAAACACACAAACAAACAAACACATCGACCGAATCCTATACACACCCCTATACCGGGGGTGTAATGATATGTTTGGATTAAAAACACGCTCAGAAAGTTCAAACGAAGAGAGGTACAGAAAAGCGTGCTATCCTTCCCAGCGCAACTACTACCCTGCTCTTCTTGTCAATTTCACTGCCTATGCCGTGAGCGGTGGACTGACGATGCTACGAGTATACGGTCTTGCTGCGTTGCATTGCGTTCAGTTTCATTCTGTGAGTTCGACAGCTACTTGACTAAATGTTGTATTTTCGCCTTACGCGACTTGTTTTTCTTGTTGCACAGGCAGTTGTTCGAGTTATTCTCTGAATTTCACCAATCTGCGCCATCAATCGGGAACGTTAATTAGAGCATATATTGAGGTAAATCAATGTAAGCCATTAATAATGAAACATAAAAGAAAAATAGAAAAACAAAAGAACACAAAAAAGCAATTGTTAAAACAAATCCTCCTCAACACTCTCTAGAAGTGTACATAATTCACACTTACCGTAATCTTAGAGAGGGTCAAGTGTACAGAATCCACGACTTATTGCCATCTTAAAAAGAAGGCGAAGTGCAGGGAATCCGCATTTATCATCATCTTAGAGAGTGTGTAGTGAATCCACGACTTATCACCATCTTAAAGAATGCCAAGTGTACCGAATCCACGACTTAACACCATCTTAAAGAAGGCCAAGTGTACCGAATCCACGACTTATCACCATCTTAAAGAAGGCCAAGTGTACCGAATCCACGACTTATCACCATCTTAAAGAAGGCCATGTGTACCGAAACCACGACTTATCTCCATCTTAAAGAAGGCAAAGTGTACAGAATCTACACTTACTAAGTGAGGGCCAATTGTACCGAATACCATCTTAGAGATGGCCAAGTGTACCGAATTCACACTTACTACCATCTCAGAGAGGGCAAAATCCCAAAGAACGCAGAAAACGTTGGTGGCGCGAGGAGACTAGTGTGAGGGAGGGGGAGGCGGGGGGTTGGTAGGATGCGGGAGAAATAAAATCACATTCTCTCGAGCCCTACGGACAATTAATCGAAATGATCTGACGTCAGGACCCAGAACCGCACCACATACTGATTCCATCCGGGTTACGACGTCTGCCATCTGTCGGAGACCGGGAGAGAATTGCAGCGTTGGCAAAATCCACCAAAATCGGTGGCTGCACAAAACACACCACACTTACTGTCCTGGTAAACTCGCAGTGGCGAAAGCAAGGAACATGAAACATTTACCCCCCGCAGACAATCCCCCTCTTCTACTCATTAGCAAACAAGAGCTATCAATCAACGCGTTTTCGTGGGATTTCGCGAGATCTCCTTCTGCCAATCAAACGCCATTTCTTTCTATAGCTGCGAGGGTACGAAACAAAATGGTGCAGACACGCCTGAACTTCGCGGCTTTTCTAAAGCTTCTCCAAATCTGCGCAAAGCGTGCCAAGGATGACAGAATTCATCGTAGTAATCTCATCATAGCAACAAAGGAAGGTTTGGGCGTGTTATATTGGTGTCCTACAAAGTGTCGGACAGGAGAATTTGTTCTGTTCCAAACCGTGAGGCGTGCATTTGTACAAGCTCTGCAGCTGACGTAATACGTTTAGAATATTTATCAGATCAAAGGCTGAGGTAAGCCTGTCTAGGACTGAAGCAGCATGCTAGAATCAGAAACGGAAAGCAACAGATGAACGAATCCACTACCACTCTTATACTGTCGTGACTGAATGCGATTTTATTTGTGTGCACATTAATTCTAGTTTGTTGACACGAGGGAGAGAAGGGGGGGGGGGGGGGGGGGGGTAGAGGACTGTGAGCGGGGAATGGGTCATTGATAGAAAAAAAAGAAGAAGAAAAAAAGCAAGCAATGACAAACTGACAGCGGGTATTTTAAGAGATCTCCGCCGAGCCACCTTCTGTCTGAATTTCGCGGCTTTTGTAAAGCTTCTCCAAATGTGCGCAAAGCGTGCCAAAGATGACGGAATTCATGGTGTTAATCTCATCATCACACCAAAGGAAGGTTGGGGGCGTGTTATAGTGATGCCAAACAAGATGTCGGACGGGAGAATTTGCTCTGTAGCAGGCTTGAGGCATGCGCATTGCATGCTATGTTCTGTTGCTGGCGTAAAACGTTTTGAATATTTATCAGATCAAAGGGTGATACATTCCTGCCCAATAATAAAGCAGCATGCTGAAATCAGAAACGGACTGCAACTGACGAGAAACGATTTTCATCTTGTGTATGATTATATGGTTGTGTTTTGAGGACGGGGAGAGGGAGGTATTGATGGGTCACCAAGTTGTATACATGTATACAATAAAAGATCAAATAAACCTGACCGCTTTGTTCTTTTGTCGGCATATCAAATCAGCTCACACATTTGCCCAAAATGCAATGAGTATGCTCGCAGGCTACTGACGCCACTTGAACCTTTTAGAGACCAAGTACATAAAAAGGAAACGGATCAATTCAAACAAAAACAGGACTTAAAGACATACTATTGATCGGACCGTTTAGGAGGGAGTTTCGGACGAATTTGACGAATCTAACGTGTGTGTACGAATTTTAGGAATCCACCGTACCTTAAATCTAGACGCACAAGGCACGATTTCCTCGAAAACGCATCACCAGTATGGTATTCATTAGGCCTAAAAAAAAATAGGTGTGGTTACGGTAACCCGACCTACCCTATTTTTAGGGGCCGACCCTATAACTTTTTATTACATTTGTCAAAAAAAACACACAAAAAAACACCGAGTGCAGAAAACGCAATGAAAGCGAAATCGCCCGAGTCGCACACTTATTTCCCTGTCAAGTAGGTTTAATTTGTACACATTAGAAAAAAAAGTTTAAAAAAAAAGTGATTGCCTACCTTCCTACCCTATTTTTTTTGGCTATGTTACCGTAACCACACCTATTTTTTTTTGGCCTTAAATCAAAGTGGGTGAATGAGCTTAATAGCTCAACCATCTTCCAGTCCAGAAAACAAAAAGTAGTGCAAAGGGCGCCGCCTGTCGGCAAGACGGATACCGCCCTCTATGATGCGGCAGCCTAGCAACACTATCAAGTACACAAACAAGGGAAGAAACTCAGGGAGAGAAATCGAACCCAATGCTCCAAAGAGTGCGCTTTCTTTGCCTATTTTACGAAAATTGATTGAGCTTTTAAAACCCTTCGTTTTGCATTCAAAGTGAAGGCAGTGATCCTGCGTGATAGCATTATTTGTAACGCAGAATCTTATATATGGTATAACTTTAGCAGCGACATTCAGGCACACCCACACACACGCACGCACGCAGGCACGCACGCCGGGACGCGTGTGCGCGCGAGCAGTTTCAGAGTGCGCTTCTCTTATCCATCAATAGAACAAAACTATTAGGGAACAGACCATTCTAAATATACCCTGTTATATCAAAGTATTTCTTTGTTCCACTGTTAATTAGATGAGCGAGAGCGTGCGGGGGATAGGGAGAGTGGTGACTTACTGTACATAAACGGAACATGTGTGTGCGCGCCTGTGTGTGATTTGAACCTATGATAAATGTCACCATGTACCAATGATTGTACATAATGACGTCAAATGAACGACTTGATCATCATATCATTAGAGAACATAATAGCTTTGCGACAGAATAAAGGCAGATACATCGTAGAACGCTGAACTTGCATGCCCATGCATATTAGACGCCGGTGTAACACAAAAATTTTACTCCACGAAAAATTTACTCCGGAGTAAATATTTCGTACGAAATTCTTACTCCGAGTACACTTTTCGTACGAGAAAAGAACTCCCCAAGGCACGAAAAAATTACTCCCTCCACGAAATTTTTACTCCCCATTTTTTTTTACTTCCAGTAAAAATCTCGTACGCAAAAATGGGATGCGGGCGAAGGGATAATGCCAATAAGTGATCTCGCGCACACGAATATCGCGCTACTCTCCCTCCACCCCTTCCACCACCAAGACTAACAGGGGACAAGGGAGTAAACATTTTGTACACCTGACATGGGAAGTTAAATTACTTGTGTTGGGGTGAAGTTCAAGTTTAAGTTTTATTTATTCCAATGAAACCCCGTGAGGGTACATGGAAAATTAAAAAACACAACAAAAGCACATTTCACTCAACACCAAACAAAAGGAACCAAAACAAAACGAAATCAGACTATGTACAGAAAAGGGAGTTGAGGGGTGAGGGAGAGCAAAAACAATACAAGAAACAATTCAACAATAATAATAATAAATATTAATAATAATAATAATAATAATAATTGTCAGTAAGTACTGGTGTCACATGACTGATGTGAACCAGTTGATTGGCTAATGGCGATGCGCTTAAATCTGTTAGCGCACTCCTGGAGTGCGCTAACTTTTCCACAGAGCGTATTCTTACACCCTTTGCCAAAGCGAGACTGTACTCTCATCCTCAGAATTAATTAATGACATGTAGCTTATATTCTCCACAATACCAATGATTATGACCATAAATGTCCTGCTTTTCAATTAAAGCAAAAGTGTTTTTTTTCTGACAGATTGCATGCGCCTGTGCCGCCCACAGTTGCACTGATCTAAAAATAGAACCCGCTGTGTCTAATTTTTCAGTTTCGACTTGCGAAGATTCCTCTCATAATTATGCCATGTTGGTGGCATGTACCTTATTATCCACATTACCAAATGATGAGTTAGTAAACAATTCCCAGCAGCTAACAGAAAACACAAGTGTTATTCCGATAACGTCGCAGCTAGATCAGCACGTAGCAGACTACACTGAAATACGACTGCATCTGTTCAGTAAATGAATGCTTTCCGTTTATTTTAAGGCAAGAACAATCGGAATCGAAAACGTGTAGGGTTTAGAACGTTCTTAACACATATAAGACTTATTACCAGCCTGCTTTATGTGTGCAGACTCAGTGCAACGGGACGAGCAATTTTTGTTTTTGAAATGAGACTCAGTGCAATAGCCTTGCAGACGACATAAATCCCGCTCATCAGCAAATTAACATGTTAGGCAAATGTGAACGATAAAACGATGGGGATATAATACGTGTAGGGTTCAGAGCATTCTTACCGTTCATATTTAGTACCAGACTCCCCGATGAGGGAAGATACCACACGAATAACATGCCACGTTTATTTTGAAAATGGGCTTTCCGTCGACCTTGGCAAGGGACACAACTCTGCACAGTCAATCTGTCGAAGCTCGATGAAGGTTTCGAACCGCAAATAACTGAAAGCACAGTCCTTTCTCCGAGTTCAAATGAGAGAAAGATCATCACTGTTTAGCTTAACGCTACACTGGAATTTACCAACAGAAATTAAAACAAGAGTTTGCGTGTGATGAAAGCACAACACACGAGACAGCCCACACAAAAGTAGATCTTCTATACGACCTGACCACACAGTTATGCCTATTCAAATGCGCGTAGCAAAATGTGCGTGTTGTATCTTCTTTTTTCTCTGGCGGTACCGACAATATCGTTATTGAAACAATCCCAGTGCACTAAGGGATTTATAGAGCAAATCTCGAAAATAATTATTGAACTCAGCGCTATGCGCTTCGTTCAATAATGAATTTTCTCGATTTGCTCTATAAATCCCTTAGTGCACTGGGATGTCTCAATAACTTAAATAATAATAATAATAATAATAATAATAATAATAATAATAATAATAATAATAATAATAATAATAATAATAATAATAATAATGATAATAATACAAAAAATAATAAAACATTACAAGTGCAAAGTGATTACATACATTTCTTTACTATGGGAAATGGGGGGGAGGGAGAGGGGGGGGGGTGATGGGTGGGTTAACATAAGGACAAAAATACTATTACAAACAACACAAAACAGATAACGGAATATAAAGCTAAAAGAGAATTAAATTTTACTCGCTTCTCAAACAGTCCATGACAAGTGTCATGAACTTTGCGAGTTTTAGCAATAAACTCTTTTTTGTAGTGGAAAAAAGCTCTCTGAATTTAACTGAATTGGGGCGGGCATAATAATAGCACCGTAACAACTGTTTTCTATAATTGGTAAAGAAAATTTATTCGTTATTGATTCGTCAGGGGAGTAACATTTTTGTACGAAATGTTTATTCGGAACTCACCTGTCTTGGGGAGTAATTTTCTCGTGTAATGGGGGAGTGCTTTTTTCGTAAAGGGAGTAACTTTTTCGTACGAAATGTTTACTCCGGAGTAAAAATCTCGTGTGAGTAATTTCCTCGTGTTACACCGGAAAGGAAAATGCAGACACTTATTGGAGAGAAATAACAAAACAAAGACAAAATGGCTTCATGAAATGTGTATGACCTCTTGCCTCTGTCTTTGGCTGCAATTTCTGTGTATTGATTGTGTTCCAAACAATAGACGTAAATCACAATTCTGCAGTCCCCCTCACCCACCCCCCCCCCCCTCCTCAAAGAGTCTTGCCCCAACCCCGACCCAAATGTCTTTCTGCTTCCTTCCAATTTTTGTCACGGATGTTATCTGTTACACAAAAACATGGCAGCGTTCCCTCGACAAGAAATAATGTTTTCTCTTTCATTCATTCATTCATTCATTCTTTCTTTCTTTCTTTCTTTTTTCCCCTCATTACTCCTGTCTTCATTCCCGGACCTGACAGGGGCATTTAAACAACGGGGTTTATTAGTGACACCGATTTTTCCACACTTCCAAAAAGACCCGCTACAAAGAAATTCAATTCAGGAAATAAAACGCACAATCTTGAATAGCAGCCCCCAAACCTGGGCCCGACAGTTTATTCTAAAACAGTGAGAGGAAGAGGAAGGATTCTTGGAGGGAAAAGAAAAAGCGAAGATCTGGAATATCTCCTTTCATCCTTTTGAGAAAAGGCGGAGGGTCAAAAAAGCAAGAAGCTATCATAAATCTATCCTAGCTGTGACTTGTATGCTCATGTTACAGAGATTTACATGGCGAGGGATCACTTACACAAACGATGCGGAAAAACCCCCACCAACAGGTTGTAATTCAAAACTAGCGGCAAGAGAGCTGGAGGTACAGTAGTTTCTGTACGTATCCGAGTGTTGACACAAACCAGGCAGTGCTTTCTTTCCCATGTGTTTGTGTGTACACCGAAGAGCAACTGGCGAATACAAAAATGCTAACGGTTCTGGTCAACCGAAACAGTTTTTGCATGTTAAGGAGAGCATGGTTGTTGTTGTTGTTGTTGTTGTTGTTGTTGTTGTTGTTGTTGTTGTTGTTGTTGTTGTTGTTGTTGTTGCTGCTGCTGCTGTTGTTTTTGTCGTCACTGTTGTTGTCGTCGTTATGGTCATAGCGCAAAATGTTGCCGAAGGCAGATGCGATGCAGTCCTGGAATTCTGGCTGCAGAAAAAGCAACATTGATGCACGTTTTCCCACGAGAACATCTCGTAACGAATCCATCTCTGAAGTGCAATTATGCAGCAATCAATTCAAATGCAGTTTCTTGTTGCAACATTGCCCACTCCAATGAAGCACGCAAGCTAACGGAGTGTGAAAGTCATTATGGTTTAATTGCCAATTGACGATAATTTACCTAAAATAAAAGCAAACAAGTCGCGTAAGGCGAAATTACTACATTTAGTCAAGCTGTGGAACTCACAGAATGAAACTGAACGTAGTCCGCCGCTAGTGCAAAAGGCAGTGAAAGTGACGAGCCTGTTTGGCGTGGCAGAGGTTGCGCTGTGCTTCATAGCACGCTTT
The DNA here is from genome assembly GCF_037325665.1 of Littorina saxatilis. NCBI lineage: Eukaryota > Metazoa > Mollusca > Gastropoda > Littorinimorpha > Littorinidae > Littorina > Littorina saxatilis. The sequence goes on from NC_090246.1 coordinate 33,567,494, forward strand.
ACTGTACCTATCTTCGTTTTAACTTTCTGAGCGTGTTTTTAATCCAAACATATCATATCTATATGTTTTTGGAATCAGGAACCGACAAGGAATAAGATGAAGTAGTTTTTGAAACGATTTCAGAAATTTAATTTTAATCATAATTTTTATATTTTTAATTTTCAGAGCTTGTTTTTAACCCCTTGACAGCCTTAGGACGGGTATACCCGTCCTGCACTTGTGCATTATTTCCATGATTAGATACTAAAAACAGATTCTTGGTTGAATTTCCTTTAAAAATAACATAGGTTTTACTTTCCTACCTACTGCCAGTTTGGAGCTAGAATTTTTTGTGAATTATTACACCCCGAACTCCAATATTCCCTGGCAGTCAGGAAGTTTTGATTGGCAGCGATTTATATGTTTTTGGAATCAGAAAATGATGAAGAATAAGATGAACGTAAATTTGGATCGTTTTATAAAAAAAAATTATTTTAATTACAATTTTCAGATTTTTAATGACCAAAGTCATTGATTAATTTTTACGCCACTAAGCTGAAATGCAATACCGAAGTCCGGCCTTTGTCGAAGATTGCTTGGCCAAAAATTTCAATCAATTTGATTGAAAAATGAGGGTGTGACAGTGCCGCCTCAACTTGTTTTTACAAAAGCCGGATATGACGTCATCAAAGACATTTATCGAAAAAGAGAAAAAAACGTCCGGGGATATCATACCCAGGAACTCTCATGTCAAATTTCATAAAGATCGGTCCAGTAGTTTAGTCTGAAACGCTCTACACACACACACACACACACACACACACACACACACACACACACACACACACGCACACACACACACACACACACACACACGCGCACACACACACACACACACCACGACCCTCGTCTCGATTCCCTCTCTATGTTAAAACATTTAGTCAAAACTTGACTAAATGTAAAAAGTAACAGAGTGCCGGTGGTGGCATATTTGCTCCATGAAATCCCGAACAAGTAAAAACGCAGCAAAGAACATTAGCTTACTGAGCCGTTCAGTGCCATGATTACTCGCTATTCTTTTCTCTATTACTACACGCTCAGAGCTGTAAAATGCCAACTGTTTCCATACCATATACTGCCGCCACTGTTAGAATCATTATTGAGGGCGAGTTACAGCTTCTTCAATAAAAGTTATGATATAGGCCATATCAGTGTTTGATGGTTCAATAAAATATAACACCCACTTGCATGTAGAATCCTCAAACAGATGGTGCATCAGTCCTTCACGGTTGGCAGAACACCTACACGCTCCAACGTCATGTTTATCGTCCGCAAACATTTTGGATCAATAAACGTCTCAAATATAACCACCGAACACAGACAGACTTAACCAGCATCTCCACGGGAAGCTGCATGTTGTGCCCTCCCCCATGTGTTCTTGTGGAGAAGCAGAGCAGGACACGGCCCACATCCTACGAGACTGCAGGAACCACCAGGTGCTGAGAGAGGAAATCTGGCCATTGCCGGAGTCCCTGCACAACAAGCTGTACGGGCCAGTGGCTGCGCTGCAGAAGACCACTA
>NC_090246.1:33579053-33581553 GCF_037325665.1 Littorina saxatilis
AACAACCCTAGCAATCCGACGAGGCCATCCAGCAACACGGTTAAGCACTTTCCAATCTATCGTACTAATGTTAAACACAAAATAAAGATATCGTGTGTCTGTTTGTTTTCTTTGACCAGCCAGGTGCTTTTTTACGAAAGCAAACCCTAGGCCGAAGCTCACGGCAACTGCCTCCACCGAAATGGGCAAAGCGCTCAACGAGCTACAAATCCCTCTGCAAATTTGACGAGAACCACCGAGGTCACATAAGAGATTCGCCATAAATCGCTCTCCTAACGCTTTCCTTTAAATCAAGTTTTACTGCGGTGCATGCGTCCTTCATGAAGAGATACAGGTCTCTAGCACGTACGCAGAGGTGCTTCGGGCATCTTAGCATCTTCGTCAAAATGAGTTGTGCTTACGTATAGATTTTTCATTGGTTATGGGCATACGTCGTCCTCATGGCACGCACGCAGAGGTGCTTCATGCACTCTAAACATCTCCCGAAGCTCTTAGAAAAGACGTTAGCGTTCGGTCAATGGTCTTTTTTCTGGACCCCAAACGCATAGCAATGTCCATCGTAGTTCATACAAAACGACATCAATTTTTGAAAGCGTTATTTTCCCCCTGTCAGTTATGGAACTAATTTCTCAAAGAAACTCTTTTTCTTGCTTGCAATTCAGCAGACGGTTATAACAACGTCCACGCGCTGCTGGGACGAAGATTTCACCAGGGGAAAAAAAACTGCATAGTGTGTCTTTGTGCAATTTCAGCAACTGTTCCGCAGAGCAACTTCGCGCGCACTAAACACAAAGATCCTTCAAACTTTTCCCAGAACTCAAATGACCAAGCATGTTCATTGTTGTTCGTACACAATTGCATCGAGCTGTTTGAGAATGCTTCCCCTTATTACAAAACTGATTCGTCTTCGAGCAGTCTTCCGAAGTTCACGCAGAAGGTTAATATTAATTAAATATGACTATTTGCACGCACTGCGCGCCAGACGATGACTCCGGAAGTATAGTAAAACACCAAGCACGTGTAAGATTTCATGCAGCTACCGACCGCTGAAAAATCAGGTTACTTTAGACTTGTAGAAGAACAAGTCCATCAATCCATCTATCAATCTATCAATCAAGCAATCAGTGGCTTACTCCGCATCATTCAGACTACACTTTTGTCAGCCAATCAAGAAAGGGAAGAAAGGAATGCCAAAAAAAACACGGTCGCTTCTTACGTGCCTGGATTCTCCGCTCGTGTTACAATCATCGCTTGATCTCTAGAGAAAAAACAACAACATTAGAACGCACCTTAATGTCACATTCCTTCCCGCGAACACGATCGTGTTCACCGCAACAGACTTATTCAGACTTTCACGTGAATTGAGATCTTCTAAATATCAAAAGCATGGCTGTTTCCTGAGCAGAATTGGAATTTGTGTTGAATTGATTTAATACGTAAAACACAATTACGTCAATCGGCTCAATTGATTTAGCACAAAAAAAATGCCTACACTGCAATTCTTCTTCTTCATCATCGTTTGGCGGCTGTACCGCTCCCAGTCTGCGGCCTGTTGGTGTTATAATCATGAACTGACAAATTCGGCGCAGGTCTTCAACGGTTCCTCGCAGTGTTGTACCTTTGCAATGCATACAGTCACGCTATTGAGTTCTGGTATGGGTCAAAGTGGAAATATGCCCTCATATATATGTAAAAAATGCCTAGACAGATGTGTGGCGGTGACTATGACCGCTTTCACGACAAGGAAGGCACCTGAATGCAGCCACACTAATGATTTCTAGTACGTTTCAAAGTGGACAGACGCCCTCATATCGTGCATATATCAAACATAATTTTTTTTTTTTAAAAAGCCTTGACAGATCTCGGTGCCGTTGACTGTGGCCGCTTTCACGAGAAAGAAGGAAGGCGCCTTTAACAGAGTAACACCCAATCTCGATGTGCAGTTCACAGCGACACCTAATTGGTGAGAGGCAATGATATAATGAAGCTATTACCCCTTGCCCGTCACCTTGCCCGTGGCCCAAGCGTCAGGGATAACTGCACGAACCATCAGCCATTTTCCGTGTTCGGGGGAGGTCGGTCCCCTTGGGAGAGATGTGGACAGCACTTGTGGGGTCATTAGTGGAGTTATCTCTGCTCCGGGTGGTAGGAAGGGGGAAGGATGGGACACAAGAGGCCGGTGACTTTGCAACATGGTGGTGTTAGGATGTGCACGGTGCCAGTGGTTTAATCAGGTTATTATCGTTGGTTTATTGAGTGGTTTTAAAAGGTTTGCGCATTCGTTTGATAATGTTGTTTAAGGTCTGGATGAGGTGCGTGTGTGTGTGTGTGTGTGTGTGTGTGTGTGTGTGTGTGTGTGTGTGTGTGTGTATCTGTAGTGTGTGTATGTGTCTGTGTGTATCTGTGTGTCTGTGTCTGTGTGTAACTGAGAGAGAGAGAGACAGACATACAGAAAGAGACAGACAGAACTGGTATATGTGTTGAGGAGCACAATTTGTAA
>NC_090246.1:33584053-33599053 GCF_037325665.1 Littorina saxatilis
GCTGTCCTGTAGATATTAACTTTGATATAGTCTAAATAATGTTCTCGACGTATCAGACTTTTGTAACTGTGGTAAAGATCAAAACGAGAGAGAGAGAGAGAGAGAGAGAGAGAGAGAGAGAGAGAGAGAGAGAGAGAGAGAGAGAGAGAGAACTGAACTGAACTGAACTGAACTGAACTGAATTAAAGTACACTTTATTTAGCAAGGATGAAGATTCATGGCTTGGCCTTATCTTACAATCCGTCTTAAAAAGAAAGAGACAGACAGACAGATCGACAGACAGACAGACAGACAGACAGACAGACAGACAGACAGACAGACAGACAGACAGACCGAGTAAAGCAATTGTATTAACAGACACTCATTAGTGACAGATGTGCACAGAAACAGTCTTATGACACTCCAAAACCAACACACCGTACCGACTATTTGCACTAAAAAAAAGTCCGATTGATAAAAGGCAATACACGTAGAATCTAAATTGCTCTGAACACCACCACAACTACCACACCCACCCTCACTAAACAAACAAAAGCCAAAGCAGTTGTTGTGCAGCTAGACCATCTACTTGCCCGGCGGACCGTCTAACTTGCCCAACAGGCCACCATCTCCTTGCCCGAACACGTCTCCTGCCGAGACGGAACAGCAGAACTCACCAGGGACACCCTTGACGCATCGGTCTTTAATAACCTGGACTGGCTCATGGGTTATTCTGTCTCCGGGCCGGAATTCCACGGGTAGGGGTCCAGTCTACGGCGTCTTCTAGCGCTGTGAGTGGGGCCTGGACTTTATCATTCACAACTTTTCAGTCCTCTTCGATTCGCTGGAATGCTTTTTTCTTCACTGTCTGGTTTTCCCTTTTCTGTCGGGTTGTGCTATACTCTGTGTCGTTTTTGTGTGTGTCTCGGGTCTGTGTTGTATAAAGGGCGAGTTTTATTGTCGTCTGTAATGCCGTGTGTGCTTCTATGAACTTAACTCGTTCGCTGTTTTCAGTCCCTGTCTCTCTAGTGAAATCAACTAGCTTTTATTATTCAATATGTTGAAAGAAAAACATTCTTCTTTCTTCTTCCGCTTAAAGTTTTCCGCTTAGACCTTACACTGTCTATTTTTCTCTCCCTTCCGTTACTCTGTGTCTATTTGTGTGTCTCTCCCTCCCCCTTTCCCAGTTTCTGTATGTCGGTCTGAACCTCCCTCCCCCTCTCTCCCTCCCCCTCTCTCACTCCCCCTCTCCCTGTTTCTTTCTCTCTGTATCTCCATCCCACCTTCTACCTGTTTCGGTCTGTCTGTCTGTCTGTCTGTCTGTCTGTCTGTCTGTCTGTCTGTCTGTCTGTCTGTCTGTCTGTCTGTCTGTCCGTGTCCGTGTCTCTCTGTCATTCTCTCTCTCTCTCTCTGTCATTCTCTCTCTCTCTCTCTCTCTCTCTCTCTCTCTCTCTCTCTCTCTCTCTCTCTCTTCTGTCTTATATTACCCTCACTCTTGTTCTGTCTCTTTGCCGCGCTTTCTTCATCCCTTTCCGCACAACGTCTACCAATACCTGTCTGTAGTCATCAGTTTTAGTGTCTGCATTCCTGGACTATAAATGTCTTGGACTGGCGTCTGGATAATATCGTGTTTTGGTACCACTTTATGACCAGGACGTGGCAAATAACTCTCACGTACCTGTAGTGTATTGTCTACAGCCGTCATGCATTGTCTCCAGTTCGCTTCTGTACAGTTATGTTGGTCCAACATTTCTCGTACCTTAACATCTGTACTTTTGCACGGTCAGCTTTTTCTTTTCGTTTCGTTAAGCGCTTTTAAGCCAATACATCAGTCGTGATCACCAGTCAGTAAATTGATAAATGATACAATCAATAATAAATCAAGGCTAAATTAAAAACTGAAAATAAGCTAACCTGTGAAAATTGTGAATATCAGCAGATACTTATCAAAGCGAGAGAAAAACTGCAGCCCTTTCGCAAAAATGAGCCCTAAGGGAGCATCCGGTACTTTTGTTTCTTAGAGAATCAGGTCTAGACAGATGTCAGTTTAAAAGATATATCACAGAACTTAAGCCTTCGGCCCTAGACCAGTACAAGCCTGTTCAAAACTGTGTAAGTATATCTGATCCATCAACCCCGGAGGCACTCTATTCGCATGATAGCTGCATGGACCCTCTGCACAAGGCATTTAACGTACAGCAACTAGCTCTTCCCATGAGAATGCAATATTCATTGTAGCAAACTTCAGCCTCTTTTTCAACACAGCCAAAAGCGACTTCCGTAGACTCAATACCATTTAAGCCTTCTATCCTCCGGTCTTGTCAGCGAATCGCCAAGATTTCTGAGATCTTCAAGATCATCCAAATCCGACCTTTCATCTTCGGTCCTGGGACAAACGCTGCTGCCGGGTTCTAACTGAACCCAGGGTCAAGCTAGCCTTTCCCAAAGTAAAAGCTACGCTGTCTGTTGCAGCTCCAACATAGACTCTGAAGCAAAACAACGAAAAGTGAACTCAGTTACTCAACGTTGAGAGCGTTTTGCGGGGCGATAGCCGCAAGTCTTTCTTAAGTTCAGTCGCCAGAACCAGTCGCCTTTGTTTGCCTTGCTCTTGGGTGGTAACGAGTCTTGATACTTCGTTTCACGCCATCCCTTTTCTATCCTTCCCTCTTTATCATACCCTTCTTTGTAAACGCTGACGCATTCTTCACAATTCCGCCATTGCCTCTGAAACACCAATTTCCATTATTTATTCTGTAAAAAATGTTTTCACTGACTTCATTCTTTGAACTTTTTTCTCAAGATACTGCCACTTCCTTTTGCCTCCTTGAACGTCAGTCCAATCCCTTCCGGCTCCCAGTCAGTTCTAATGTGCTGTTTTCACGTTATACGATGTTCATGAAACATAAAACTACTACGTCTGACCCACCCGCCTTACAGTTACAGCTTCATTTCTGGTGTCAAGTTATACATTTACTACCGTACAAAACAACGCCTACTTCTACGGACTCGTTTTTTTCTTGAGCACTGTGCACGCGTCGTTTCTTGAAGTCTTCCAAATAACCTACTCTTTTCTCCAAGTTGTATCATGTGTGCCTGAAAACACTGAGAGATGTTTAGCAATTACCAATGACATAATTATGTTTTACCTTGACAGTAAATCAAAGAGTTCGCGATGTGTGTGTGTGTGTGTGTGTGTGTGTGTGTGTGTGTGTGTGTGTGTGTGTGTGTGTGTGTGTGTGTGTGTGTGTGTGTGTGTGTGTGTGTGTGTGTGTGTGTTTAAGTTGATATGTTTCATTGTACATGATTTATTGTGAGTTGTGCATCTATTGCATGGTATTGTCCATAAGGGGAGAATGTGTTGCTGTAAGTTTATTGTTACGTTACTTTTGTTAGAATGTATATGTATTCGATGTTAAAATGGTATGGATTTTATTCATAGTTAATATGTAAAGCGCGGAGAGCACAGACCTCTGTGGTTCGCGCTATACAAGCTCTCATTATTATCATCATTATGTATTATCTTGTCACCAACAGGCAATCCTTTATTAGCCTGAGTTGGAAAAACGCGCCAAACAGGAAAACAACCCCAGATCAACAACCATATCTTTAGTTAGCGGTGCTTCCATCCCGGCCACCACCACGTCCACACTCTTACTTCCGTTTGTCTTCCTCCGCGCGTCTAGCCAATAGTAGTGCAACGCGATGCCTCCGCTAGAGGGACGAGATTAGCCGGAAGTCAATAGCGGAAGAAAGAGTCCCTGATTAAATCCCTAACACGCCCTGCCGTTAAACAATGCACGTGAGACCTTGGGGCTAATAACGGCGTCTCATGCCGGGCAGTGGGAGAGAGTATGCAGAGGGTCGCGTGTGCTATTTCAATGCAAATAGCTTTGGAGGGACTTCGCTTTGAGGTATGGATTATTTGACGCAAAGCTGTCGAAACTTACACCTGTTGGAGTTAGTGGTGGTTGGTGGGGAGGCGGAGTGTGGTGAGAGGTTGAATGTGTGTGTGTGTGGGGGGATGTTTGTGTGTGGGGGATGTGTCTGTGTGTGCGTGTGTGTGTGTGTGTGTGTTTGTGTGTCTGTGTGTGTCTGCCTGTCTGCCTGTCTATATGTCTGTCGTTCTGTGTGTATGCGCGCGCGCAAGCATGTGTGTGTGTGTGAGTGCGCGTGTGTGTGTGTGAGTGTGTGCGTGCGTGCGTGCATGCGTGCGTGCGTGCTTGCTTGCGTGTGTGTGTGTGTGTGTGTGTGTGTGTGTGTGTGTGTGTGTGTGTGTGAAATCCATTCGCTAGGAAACGCCTAGCGTTATGAATGCAGATAAATCGTTGAGACTTTGACATCACGATTACTTCTACTTTGCTTTGTTCAAGTTGCAAATAACATTTTAATATGGATTGACATGCTAGGCCATCCGCCCCCCCCCCCCCCCCCCTTATCAGACTGGGCTCATGCAAAGCACCATCCTGCTTTTTCTCAACTAAACACTCACTGACACTGACAGCGAATAAATTGGACCGGTACCGATCTACTGAATCACTTAATCGCATGTCAGAGTATCGCCCTGAACATCGACTTTCTGACCAGACAGCAAGCCGCGTGGGACTGGCTTTTTGCAACCACAGTATAAACATTCCTGAACAATGGCCGATAAATTGTACATTCTGAATTGATCAGACAAAACTCATCTTGAACTGATTTTGGAAGAAAATCTAATTGATTTGGCCATACTCCAATTAAAGAGCAGTTTAGCGTCTGAACCTATAGAAGCGACGGACGAAACAAAATGAATTATCCACAAGAACTGAAAACAATTGACACCAACCTCGAAGGGGGGAACAAAAACCGCAAATGATTCTTCAACTATTCAAATGAGGAGGCAACTCCGACTGATGCAGATGTCAGGGATTCTAGCTGATGCTACGAACTTCAAGCTAGGGGTTTCGACCCTGGAGACTGTGATAGGATGATAGGTACTAGACGGGAGGATCGCCGTTGATCCTCTTATCCCCCAAACCCAAGGCGATATCCCCACCCCAGTGGACAAAGGCATCTGAATCAGGTAATCTCACGTTCAGACCGTGTATGTGCAAAGCAAATTCTGGACTCGATATTAAAACCCTCTTAGATAAGCGTCTTTCAAATCTATAAACAATGACCAATAAAAATGCACACATTTACGTATATGGATCATTCAAAGCAGCTTTTGGGCTGAGGCTTTAAAAAAACCAAAAAGCTTAGTAATTCAACTTTACTTCAAATAAAGAGCGGATTTCTCATAACAAAAAATAGTTGCTAAAAGCATCGCCTCGACCTCAAAAGGTGAAAACACTACAATTGATCAATTGCCGTTTCAAACGAGGGGCAAACTCAGTCCCAGATCGACTGATGCAGATCTCAGGGATTCTAGCTGATACCACGGAATTCAAGCTAGGGTTTTCTACCCTGGAGACTGTGGTAAGATGATAGGTGTCAGACGGGAGGATCGCCAGTGATCCTCTTATCCCCCAAACCCAAGGCGACATCCCCACCCCAGAGATTGTGCCCTGACAAACTCCTTTGCATCGCCGATGAGACGTTTGAGAAGACAAGCTGAAACGAAGCCAGTGTAAAGTCCTTAAAGGGACTGTTCCCCGCAGAAACAATGTCTCTAATCAATAAGAAACGAGTCTATCCTAGCTATTCGCTCGGGGGAATAATACCACGTAACAAGATGACTGAGTTTGTCGTTCTTAACGAAATATGACATTGGATCAGACACGCCTGAATAGTAGTATTACTGTATACGTTGTTTTGGAATGTTACTTCGCCAGTGAACGCCTTTGTACAGTATGTGAAGAAGCGAGTTTGGACTAATTAATGCTTGCATTGTGCAAATGAATGTTTGTACACAAACCACAGGAAGTTACGAGTCTGCACAAACTTAAAGCTAATTTGGAGATGTTTGCTTCTAACACCCGACCAAGGAAACAGCAAATTAAAGTAGATACACTAACCACTAAGTTTCGACTATTGAACCGTACTATCATAAAACTAAAACTTATATGCCATCTTAACTTTGTGTATACGCTTGTTTTGACCAAACGGCACTATACTTCTATACCGTCATTGCAAAGAACACACCAAGATTGACTGACAAAACATTCCCGTTTATTTCGTGTTTGGAAGAACGCCGTCTTTTAAAGATGAGACCGAATATTTCCCTGCGTCTTGTCTGAAGGGCGTTTGAGAAGACAGCTGGAAAAAAAAGATAGGAATTCATGCCAAGGCATGACACTAAGAATGTGTGTGGGAGGAGAGGGAGGTAGGAGTGCGCTACTATCTTCGGCGCCGTCTTCTGACGGACGTTTTCGGGGCGAGAGGAAACCATGGGACTGCATGTCTAGGAATAAAACTGAACAGTGAAGTCGCAGAAGTGACGCCTCTTTATCTGTCTCTGTCTCTGTATGTCTCTGTCTCTGTCTCTTTTATTTTTTTAATTTTATCATTGTGTGTCTGTGCGTCCCAAGGACAGATTGTAAGAAAAGACGTAGCCTTAAATCTTAATCCTTGTTAAATAAAGTTCAATTCAATTCAATTCAATTCTCTCTCTCTCTCTCTCTCTCTCTCTCTCTCTCTCTCTCTCTCTCTCTCTCTCTCTCTCTCTCTCTATCTATCTCTCTCTCTCTCTCTTTTTTTTTTTTTTTGGGGGGGGGGGGGAGGGGGAGAGGTGATTGTGTAATGGGCTGTGGTGTGTGGCGTTTGAGAGACATTGGGTGAGGGGATGGGGGTTCTTTCTTTCTTTATTTGGTGTTTAACGTCGTTTTCAACCACGAAGGTTATATCGCGACGGGGAAAGGGGGGAGATGGGATAGAGCCACTTGTCAATTGTTTCTTGTTCACAAAAGCACTAATCAAAAATTTGCTCCAGGGGCTTGCAACGTAGCACAATGTATTACCTTACTGGGAGAATGCAAGTTTCCAGTACAAAGGACTTAACATTTCTTACATACTGCTTGACTAAAATCTTAACAAAAATTGACTATATTCTATACAAGAAACACTTAGCAAGGGTAAAAAGAGAAACAGAATCCGTTAGTCGCCTCTTACGACATGCTGGGGAGCATCGGGTAAATTCTTCCCCCTAACCCGCGAGGGGGAGGGGGGCGTGGGGGTGGGGTGGAATGTTTTAACAAAGATAGCAACAAGAAACTATTACAAGCTTAGGTATCAGAATGTGTGTGTCCTTTCAATGAGTTTATAGATAATCCATTTTCCTTTCCACACCAAAGACACAAGGGTAACAAGTTTTGTCCAAGAAAAAAAATACGTTTTCTTCTTTAAATCGTCTTTTTCCTGTCTGTCGACTCTTGTGTCTTCCACAAATCCTAGGGAGCGGCAAGCCTCAACACAAAACTAAGAGGCACGGAGTCTCGATCGGCTTAGACGTGTAAAGCAACATACAGAAAAACGAACACCTCCTCATGTTCCTTGCAATCTCCGCCTCCTCCACACATCATCCTCTCCCTCTAGAATACTCTCCAGCTATTCCACCCAACATCCACAATTGAGCTTTTTTTTCTGCAACACTGATGAGCAGGCGCAAGAAATATTATAAGGATGGGGTGTCCATCCTATGTTGAAGATATTTGAACATCGGCCACTTCCACCGAACGGAACAGTATTCATTCACACACCTCACAGATGATCGCATTATCGAGTTCAGTGGCCCTCGAGGAAGCTCGGTTACTCAGCAGGAGATGTGGAGATAAAAGAGAGCGAGGAAGATGCACACACTCTTGAAGGCTAAGAGAACACATGCTGTGCTCTTCATTGCACTTCTCATGGCCATCGTGCTGCTCTCAAGTGGCGTGGGTCTAAAAACAAGGATGCTATGCCGGCCGGCATGCGAAGGTTACAGCAATAGTTGATGCGTTTGGATATGATATCACTTAAATAGCTACAGTGAAAACGTCTGTTTTAAAAACCTCTACAACTCTGCTGGGTCTTATAAACTAGGGAGGATTTAGATGGAGCTGATATGAACAGGATTTCAAGAGAAATTATGGACAGTAAGGTGAAAAAACGGAGGTAGCCTTAACATGAAGGTTATACCTTACCTTGAAAATAGTTTGCCAGGAATGATGATGATGATTTCTCTTGAAGTTCACCATCAAAACGCGACGTGCTATTCGCTTTATTTTTTTTAACGAGCGTCGATCGCATGTTTCAAGAGAATTTTGCTTGAAGGACAATCATTAATATAAAGAACGGCATTTCATTACAGGAATGTCGTTTGGCGCTCGCAGTTGGCAAAACTATAAGTGAGTTTCGGTGCTTCGCCGTCTGTCGACGACATTTATTTCATCGACGTCGACGTTGTTGTGAGTTTGACCTTCAGCAAAACAAATACAAAATGTCCGCTTTACTTATTAATATATACCTCATCTAACACTTTCGCCACCACTTCAGTCGCTCTTTCAGACTCCTTCCAAGTCAATCTATTGTGACTAACAGACCGTGGTCCTAAAAACCGTTCCTGACCATTGGCAGGAAATGACAGGACCATTACTGACCGGTTCTGGCTGAAATAGCCAGGACCAGTTGATTGACACTTCGCGTGTTGCTAGCAATGAAACTCACACGGGCAAAAACACCGTAAGGATATCGCTGTAATGGGCCAGAGGAGAAACTCATTAATAATCTATATACCGAATGGGAGGAGAGTTCTTTCTGTGCAGTAAAACCCTAAGAACGGAGGAGGTGCATTATGGAAGGAATGCGTTATTGGGTTCAAATTACTTTGTGCAGTCCGAAAGGTCAACCTTTTACAACTCTTTGCATTTTCGTGCACATTGGTAAAAGAAAAAGTCTCAGGAACTGCAAAGGGCAAAAGTGCAACTAAAGCACAGAACGTTTCACAGCATAAACTTAATTTCGTCCCTGAAATCGTTCTTTTTACTACACGTTTCTCGCACGAAGGCAACATAAAAATGTGGATTAAATGCACAGAGCAAAACAGACCAACGGAGAATTGTAAAGTCGTTACCGTGATGGTTCGTCCTTTAAATCGTTGCAACAGTACAAGTTCTTGCCCACAAGTTACAGTGGTAGATGTTACTACTCTCGCGTCTAAGCCAAATGTCAAAGAAGAATATGAGCTTGACCAAAAAAGGAGTTTCAGAAACTGGCATAAAAAGAAAGACGGAAAGAAATAAACAAGCAAACAAAAAGACCATAAATATTCAACGATTTAAAGAACCTGAGTAAGCCTTGTCAATTTCGCAAATTAATTATAAAGGAAAAATATGTGGAGCCGGTTGTAGTTAAATTTTGGGAACATAAATTTGATTTCAGGCCGGGAAAAGAGCAATGGTTAATGGTAAACAAAGTAACCACTGAAACAAGATTGCGAATGCTGCATTGGAAAATATTGCACAATATTTACCCCACAAATATTTTATTGTATAAAATAGGCATTTCCGTGAGTAATTGCTGTACTCACTGTGAGAACGAAATTGATTATATTGAACATTTTTTTTACTTTTGCCCGAAAATTATGTCCATTTGGAAATGCGTTGAGGATAAAGTGAATTGTAAATATAATATGATTATTAAAATTACCGTAAAGGAAGTTTTTTTGGGCGTATTTGAAAATTCACAAAGTTCCAAGGCACTAATAAGTTATGTGAATTATTTGATTGTGATAGCCAAAATGTGTGTTGGTATTTATAGATATGGCTCCCCTCTGGATATTGTATGCATTTTTGAGAAGGAATTGTTATATAGAAAAGTTGCTTAAAATACATTTAGATATAGTAATGTTAATGTTATAGTAAAAACATTACTTAAAAAAAACAATTAAAAAAAAATCAATGAAGAAGGATGCTCCCCGCCAACAACAAACAAAAAAAAACACAAAAAAAAGGCAAAAAAGAAAGGGTTGAAGCAGCCTGCATGCAACTGAGATTTAAAAAAAAAAAAAAAAAAAAAAAAAAAAAAAAAAAGAAGAAAAAAAAAGTTAAAAAAAATAAAAAAATAAAAAAAATTATAAAAAAAAAAGACCATAAAAGACCATAAATTGCTGGCAGGACGACATCATTTTGCGAGACTGACCTAGTTTTTTCTTATGTTGCTCCGTTTCCAAAGCAACGTTTACTCTGTCTGACAATCGTAGCAGTCAAATGAATGCAATTTCTTTCACTCGGCTGTCACGCTGCTCCGACGTAAAGTCAAACATCTCTGAACAGAAATAACTCGAAGGAGTACTTCAAGCAAGCAAGCAAGCAAGCAATCACACAGACAGACAAATAGAAAAACAGATGCAGGAACTCACACACGCACGCACGCGCGCACACACACACACACACACACACATACACATAGGCACGCACGCAATCTCTCTCTCTCTCTCTCTCTCTCTCTCTCTCTCTCTCTCTCTCTCTCTCTCTCTCTCTCTCTCTCTCTTGCTCTAGCACACACACACACACACACACACACATACACACACACACACACACACACACACACACATACACACACACACACACACACACACACACACACACACACACACACAGTGAACAAACTCAAAAACGGACTCGGGAAAGATGGAAATGCACGAGAAGTGACAAAAACTGAACTCCGAAGAAAGACGAAAGGACGGGCACACTTGGACTCAAAAAGCAACTAACTTCGGAATGTTCGGCACAGGACTCCAATCCCATTTCAAACTGAACAGCCGTTAGTTTGAGCTGCAAGTGAATTCTTGCCTCCGAAGGTGAAAACCCCTGACTCTACTAAACGGAGAGTAACGAAGAAGAGAAGGGTGATGGGGGTTGAGGAGAAAAAGTAGAACCCGAGAAGAGTTAACTGAATATTTCCCCCTCCAAATTGAAAAATCCCGGAGTCTTCACGAAAGGACCTATAGTGGAAGGACAGATGACCGTAGTCCGCCGCTCGTGCAAAACGCAGTGAAACTGACGAGCCTGTTTAGCGCGGTAGTGGTTTCGCTGTGCAGCATAGCAAGCTTTTCGTTTTAACTTTCTGAGCGTGTTTTTAATCCAAACATATCATATCTATATGTTTTTGGAATCAGGAACCAACAAGGAATAAGATGGAAGTGTTTTTAAATCGATGTCGAAAATTTAAGTTTGATCATAATTTTTATATTTTTAATTTTCAGAGCTTGTTTTTAATCCAAATATAACATATTTATATGTGTTTGGAATCAGAAAATGATTAAGAATAAGATTAACGTAAATTTGGATCGTTTTATAAAAAATAAAAATTAATTACAATTTTCAGATTTTTAATGACCAATGTCATTCATTAATTTTTAAGCCTCCATGCTGAAATGCAAAACCAAAGTCCGGCCTTTGTCGAAGATTGCTTGGCCAAAATTTCAATCAATTTGATTGAAAAATGAGGGTGTGACAGTGCCGCCTCAACTTTTACAAAAAGCCGGATATGACGTCATCAAAGACATTTATAAAAAAAATGAAAAAAACGACTGGGGATATCATACCCAGAAACTCTCATGAAAAATTTCATAAAGATCGGTCTACACACACACACACACACACACACACACACACACACACACACACACACACACACACACACACACACACACACACACACACACATACACACATACACCACGACCCTCGTCTCGATTCCCCCTCTATGTTAAAAAATTTAGTCAAAACTTGACTAAATGTAAAAACGACCTTTTCAAATGCGGGAGCGCATGGATTTAGGAAGACTTTAGGGATTTAGGGACTGAATGTTTAGTCAAATTCTCCAGATGGGACACATCCTTAAATCTACACCAAAAAGGGTTAGGGTTTGCAGGAGGATAAAACTGGATAGACGGAAGAAAAAAAAGAACAGCGAATAAGATTGCACAAGTTGGAAAAGTGTTGGAAAAGGGGGAGATAAAGCCTGGCGGGCGGGGATGTAGCTCAGTCGGTAGCGCGCTGGATATGTATCCAGTTGGCCGCTGTCAGCGTGAGTTCGTCCCCACGTTCGGCGAGAGATTTTTTTCTCAGAGTCAACTTAATTTGTGTGCAGACTCTCCTCGGTGTCCGAACACCCCCGTGTGTACACGCAAGCACAAGACCAAGTGCGCACGAAAAAGATCCTGTAATCCATGTCAGAGTTCGGTGGGTTATAGAAACACGAAAATACCCAGCATGCTTCCTCCGAAAGCGGCGTATGGCTGCCTAAATGGTGGGGTAAAAACGGTCATACACGTAAAAGCCGTGGGAGTTTCAGCCCATGAACGAACAAACAAACAAACAAACAAAGCCTAGCTGTTACTGATTTTTATAGGTTCCTCTAAAACTGACTATCTTCAAATCTTTGCCTGGCATGGTCGGCAACATAATTCTGAAATGCAAAAAAAAAAAAAGGTAGGAAGCAAATGTGTGATTTAAATCAGGAAGAAGATGCATATATATATGGAAGGAGTTAGAGAAAACGGAATCTGGGACTAATTTGGTCAAATTCTGTGTGACAAATCCATAAATACTGAAAGGGGTGTGAAAAACATGATGCACGGAAGAAAGAAAGGAACGGCAAACGGGTCTCCGAAAGTCCAAGAAACTCGTGTGTGCGGAGAGAAAAAATGCCTTGGTCTGACATTTCGATTCCCCTAACACTGAAAAATCCCCAAATTTTCGTCCAGATGATTGTCTTTTATAACGTTCCTCAAAAACGGACAAATCCTCAAATCTTTGCCAAGATGCAACGAATTCGGTTGGGAGGGAAGAGTATTACGGAACAGCTAAACTGCAAATCCTGGACTGCATCTAAATGAAGGGAAGGCGAGAAAAGACTGAATGACCAAGCAAAGTCAGTTCATTATACAGGTTTCATCTGGGGAAGAATCGAACAGTCAGGGCGGAAGGAAAAAGGGGAAAGAAAAGCAGCAGAAGAAAAGGGACCCCAGCCACACCCCAGATGTGATCCTCCCTAAAAAGGGAAGGGTTGGCAAGAGGCTACCAGGATAATCTCAAGTGAAAAAAGTCCTGACTGCTTACTAAACGAAGGCCAAAAAAAAAAGAGAAAATGACCAAGCAAAGCCAGTACACTATGCAGGCGTTGGACCAAAGCAGTAATCGAACAGGAAAACGTAAGAGGGGAGGGGAGGGGAGGGAGAACGAGAGCAGAGGGTCCTGGTCTAACCACCATGCGGATTTGACCCTCCCTAAAAAGGGAGGGGGTGACAGGAGGCTAACAGAAACAACTTTAGTGGAAAAAATAGTCCTGACTGTATGTTAATCAAGCACAAGACGAATGAGAAAATAATTAAGCAAAGACTTAAGGCAGTACACTATACAGGCGCTAGGCCAAAACAGTAATCGAACAAGAAAACGTAAGAGGAGAGGGAAAGAGAGAGGAGAAGAAGAGAGTCCTCATCTAGCCGGCCACCATGCGGATTTGATCCTCCCTAAAAAGAGGTGTGGCGGGAGGCTACCAGAAACATCTTAAGTGAATAACATTCTGACTTTACGTTAATCCAACACAAGAAGATGAAAAAATTACTGAGCAAAGGCAGTACACTATACAGGCGTTAGACCAAAGCAGGAATCGAACAGGAACGGAGGGGAGGGGAGGGGAGGGGCAAGAAAAAGAAGGAAGGAAAGGGGGGGAGCAGAAGAGGGACCGCAGCTAGCCGCCATGCAGATTTGATCCTCCCTAAAAAGGGGAGGATGGCAGGAGGCCATACGTCGAGAGAGCAAGGGGAAGCGAAGAGCCAGGTCTCCGAGGTTAATCAACATCTTCACCTTCGATCTGCCACAGGGCGCAAAACAGATTGACACCTTCCTATTTTCTTTTCTTATTTCTTTACGAATCTTGCAGGGGGAAGGGAAAGATGCAGAGGACTGAGTTTTTTTCATTTAATTCTTGCGGACAGAAAAGTGACGAGAAAAAGACGGGGCGCGTATTTTTCACGGTCATGCAGCAGAAATACAATCAAATTTCGTGGGTTGGCTGCAAGAAGCATTTTCTCTGCAACTGTTTCTGTGTATGTCTGCCTGTCTCTCTGTCAGACTATCTCTGTCTGTCTGTCTGTCTGTCTGTCTGTCTGTTTGTCTGTTTGTCTGTCTGTCTCTACCTCTGATTCTCTCTGTCTTGTCTGTCTGTCCGTCTGCCTGTCTCTCTGTCTGCCTGTCTGTCTGTCTCTCAAGATCTCCTCTCTCTCTCTCTCTCTCTCTCTCTCTCTCTCTCTCTCTCTCTCTCTTCTCTCTCTCTCTCTCTCTCTCTCTCTCTCTCTCTCTCTCTCTCTCTCTCTCTCTCTCTCTCTCTCTCTCTCTCTCTCTCTTGCTCGCAGAAAAAAACTACTACTGGCTGCAAGGGACATCAAGCGATAAACAAACTGTTCAAAAAATGGATTACCATCGTTTAGGCTATGGCTGACATAAACGGACACAACTGCGAACGGTCGTCGGAACGAACGGACAAACGGACGTTGAATGAACATCGTGCACCCTTACTCCGTTTCCCATTTCCAGGCGGAGAGCATGTATGTAGAGGTTACATGCCGAGTCTCAGTGATTATTAAAAATAATGGTCGAAGTTAGCGGATCATGAAAAATGCGAGCTTTAGCGAGCTTTTTCATGACCGCGAACTGAGACCATTATTTTTTATAATCACTGAGACGAGGTGTGTAACCTCTTTATTCCTCCTTTCTTCAGTTATTCAAAGAAAAGAGGAGTTTTTTTGCGAAAGTTTGATCAAATCCTATTCACTCAACCAGTCAACCTGCGCAGGCGATTGATTAATGCGCGGTTGTATAGTTCCGTGCAAATCATTCCATTCTGTTAACACTTCTTGTCAGTTTTCCTATTTTGGACTAAAATCAAGTACACAGATATGCTGTTATTCTGCTGTGGCGGCAAAGGCAGATATTGTGTGTTCTGTATATGTTTTGGTATCGCTTAGGATAATGTTCTTTCGTCAAATGGGACTAGCAGACGAACTTTTGCACCCGTGTTCCAACGTTAAAAACTGTATGAAGTTCAGTTTTCTGGGGA
>NC_090246.1:33601553-33604435 GCF_037325665.1 Littorina saxatilis
CCGGCTGTGCGTATTAGTGTAGTTTCGAAAGACATGCAACCCAACTAGTTTACAGCAAGGTAGTGATCCAATCAAATGTGGGTTGCTTATGTTTACGAGTGTGGGCGTATGTAAGACAGAAAGGAGAGGGGGCAAGGATAGAGAAGAGAATGTAGAAAGACAGATTTTGCCCCAACTCAACTAAACAACACAAAAACAAAAACAATCCGAACAATCGGCTAAGTGCCAGCCAGAACCAGAACCGAGAGGCATATCACAAAAGAAAAAGACTGGCACTGATCACCAGACTAGAAATAATGCCCTTTTCTCAAACCATTAACCGCTTGGTCAAGGCGCCGTAAAAATAGTTCAGACGTCGAAGAGGGAGAGGGGTGTTTGGGGTAGGAGGAGAAGGGGGGTGGGGGGGGGTGGATGGAAAGGTTGGATTGAGAGTGATGCGTAGGCGTTGCTAACTATTAACAACAAAGACAGGAGAGGGAAACGCCAAACGCCGTCAAGTTATACTGAAATGAATTATCATCACGCTCCATGGCTTTGTTTGAAGTCGCACGCCTTCCAGTGTAAACGATTCGGCTCAACATCTCAGATCTGACCACGCTTTTAAATGGAACTAGCTTAAGATCCTCCCATCACTTAAACACATACACTATACATTGAAGTGTTCCACTCTTGAACATACTTTGTGTAACCAGTTGTGAACACTGTGCGATAGACACACTATAATTATAACTCTACTGCATGCTACTGTTGCAAGTAGAATTGTATAGCATTCCACACAGTGTTGTTCACAGCTGGTTACAAAAAGTCAGTTCAAAAGTGGAACACTTCAGTTTTGAGTGTACCAAAACATTGATGAACAGTGTGTCCCGACTTGTACCCGGAAGAACTATTCCTATATAGCACAGTTGAAAGATCAGATACCCAGCTATACAAGGATTAAAACAACGCAGGGAGGTCGTGTCAGGTGAGGGCCGCACCTTTATCTGAACCAAGAGGAAATCAAATAAAAAAACAGATAAACTGCCAACGTTCTAAAATTCAGAATCAAAAAGCAAAGAAGTGTAGGTTATTGGAACGAATAACTATTGTACCGTTTTGTTTTGTCAATAATTAAACGTTCCAATTACCAACATTTTTTTATTTTTTTTATTCAAGACGAAATTAGCCGTGGTTTGAGTAATGACTTTTGGAGGTAGGAAAATAAGGTCCTCTGAAAGCCTCTTCTTGTACGTCCGAGTGGAGCGCTTGGCTGGTTGACCAGTGCGTTGTAAATAAATGTTGATCAAATGAGCACAATATAAACAAGCGTTTTTGGCGTCAGTGAGAAGAATTATTGTGTTCTTGATTTAACAGACTGTCTGGTTGACGGAACGGTGTACAAACAAGAAGCAAGTAAGAAACAATCGTTCGAACTATTTTCGACAGATTGTTTTCTTCTGGAAAGATGTGTATGTTTAAAATATGGTAATTGTGGAAGAATCAAAGTAATGCAAATTTTAACAGATGTCAACAAAAGAACCGAAGGCGTTGCGGAAGAGATGCACTTGAAAGCAGCAAGCATTCACTTGAACCAAGTTTGCATACACAACACGGCGATATAAACGTAAGTGAGGTAAAATCACCATCAGCAGCCAGGGACGAGGTGAGCGAGCCGAAAGTGGGTGCCACCCAAACGGGAGTAAACAAATCTTAATTTCAATCAATCGAACACCGCGGTTGACTCTCGGCCAGTTGGTAACTTCCTCGTGCACCCCGACCCTGGCCATGCATTTCGCTCGCCGAAAACTATTCCTGTAAAAACTATCATGATACAGTATTTCCCAGCTATCACTGCAACTCCAGCACTGAAGTGATGCTGACGTGAACTTGACAGAACGCACATGAAAAGTGTTTCCCCAAATTCCGACTGTCTACTCCGACTTGTATTATATTTGTCTATTACACTGACAAATCGGTTATCTGCACATTTACGTCACAGACGACAGGAATCGGTTTTAGTGTTTCCGTTGTTACTCCAGAAATCTTTATTGCATGATCTGTAATGGTTTGCGACGGAATGGCATGCAATCAAGCTCGGTAAGATTCACAGGAAATGTTTACGACTGTTGCGAGTGGAGGGTAAATATCGTACAAATTGAAGTTGTGCAATTCCACACAAAATCGCGTGTTACTCGATCCATTGGAAAGGACGGATTGTGAGGTTGGGCAAAGGCAACATGAGAAAATAGATGAAACGGGATGGAAAATCAATGTGGATTTTTGGCATTAAACTGTAAAAATGTTGTTGTTGTGTGTGTGTGTGTGTGTGTGTGTGTGTGTGTGTGTGTGTGTGTGTGTGTGTGTGTGTATGTGTGTGTGTGTGTGTGTGTGTGTGTGTGTGTGTGTGTGTGTGTGTGTGTGTGTGTGTTTCAAGTTCTGGTACGAATACGGCAATCACCCGCTAGTGTCTTTGATCAATCTATGTTTACTGCATTTTTTCAGCTCATGTCAAAGATTCCAATTTCTTTAGTTGACCTTTATTCATTAAATGTAATTTTGCACAGATTCAGAGCGTTTGTCAAATAAAAAAAGGTGTTTGCTTGCTTGTTTCTTTGTTGTTGTTGTTGTTGTTGTTGTTGTTGTTGTTGTTGTGTTTGTTGTTGCTGATGTTGTTGTTGGTGGTGAACGTGGTGTTGGTTTTTTTTGTTACATCGCGAGGGTGATTTGGCCGTTTTGCTTAAATTCGACATTGCGAAGAGCGACGCTACTTTACAGCAAACACATGTATGGGAAATTATGTTTAGTATTAGAATAAAAGAAGTGAGAACTAGATATGTAAAGAGCAGTTTACGAACGTATAGTTCGAGACAGGAAAACAAATGAGTCGGTGACAATACGCAAGG